>NW_019946897.1:26991-40863 GCF_002910315.2 Salvelinus sp. IW2-2015 | reverse complement strand
CCTCATTCCTTCTCGCTCTTCCTCTCCTTCCCTCATTCCTTCTCGCTCTTCTCTCCTCCCTCATTCCTCGCTCTCTCTCCTTCCTCATTCCTTCCGTCTTCCCTCATCCTTCTCGCTTCTTTCCCTCATTCCTTCTCGCTCTTTCCCTCATTCCTTCTCGCTCTTTCCCTCATTCCTTCTCGCTCTTTCCCTCATTCCTTCTCGCTCTTTCCCTCATTCCTTTCTCTCTTTCCCCATTCCTTTTCTCTCTTTCCTCATTCCTTTTCCTCTTCCCTCATTCCTTTTCTCTCTTTCCTCATTCCTTTTCTCTCCTTCCCTCATTCCTTTTCTCTCCTTCCCTTCATTCCTTTTCTCCTTCCCTCATTCCTTTTCTCTCCTTCCCTCATTCCTTCTCCCTTTCCCTCATCCTTTCTCTCTTTCCTTTTCTCCTTCCCTCATTCCTTTTCTCTTCTCCCTCATTCCCTTTTTCTCTCTTCCTCTTCCTTTTCGCTCTTTCCCTCATTCCTTTTCGCCTCTTCCCTCATTCCTTTTCGCTCTTTCCTCATTCCTTTTTCGCTCTTTCCTCATTTCCTTTTCGCTCTTTCCCTCCCTCATTTTTCTCTTCCCTCCCTCATTCCTTTTCGCTCTTTCCTCCTCATTCCTTTTCTCTCTTTTCCCTCCCTCATTCCTTTTCTCTCTTCCTCCCATTCCTTTCTCTCTTTCCCTCCCTCATTCTTTTCTCTTTTTCCCTCTCATTCCTTTTCCTCTTCCTCATTTCCTTTCGCTCTTTCCCTCATTCCTTTCGCTCTTTCCCTCATTCCTTTTCGCTCTTCCCTCATTCCTTTTCGCCTTTCCTCATCCTTTCGCTCTTTCCCTCATTCCTTTTCGCTCTTTCCCTCATTCCTTCGCTCTTTCCCTCATCTTTTCGCTCTTTCCCTCATTCCTTTTCGCTCTTTCCCTCATTCCTTTTTCGCTCTTTCCCTCATTCCTTTTCTCTTTCCCTCATTCCTTTTCGCTCTTCCCTCATTCCTTTTCGCTCTTTCCCTCATTTCTTTTCGTTCTTCCCTCATTCCTTTTCTCTCTTCCCTCATTCCTTTCGCTCTTTCCCTCATTTTCTTCTTCTCTTTCCTTCCTCTTTCCCTCATTCCTTTTTCGCTCTTTCCCTCATTCCTTTTCGCCTTTCCCTCATTCCTTTTCGCACCTTCCCTCATTCCTTTTCGCTCTTTCCCTCATTCCTTTTCGCTCTTTCCCTCATTCCTTCTCGCTCTTTCCCTCATTCCTTCTCGCTCTTTCCTCATTCCTTCTCGCTCTTTCCCTCATTCCTTCTCGCTCTTTCCTCATTCCTTCTCGTCCTTCCCTCATTCCTTCTCGCTCTTCTTTCCTCATTCCTTTCGCTCTCTCCTTCCCTCATTCCTTCTCGCTTCTCTCCTCCCTCTTCCTTATTCTCTTCTTCCTTTCTCCTCTCATTCCTTATCTCCTCTTCCTCTCTCCTTCCCTCATTCCTTCTCGTTCTCTCTCCTTCCCTCATTCCTTCTCCTTCCTTCTCTTCCTTCTCTTCCTTCCTCTTCCTTCCTCTTCTCCTTCCCTATTCCTTCTCTCTCCTTCCCTTCATTCCTTTCTCTCTCCTTCCCTCATTCCTTTCCTCTCTCCTTCCCTCATTCCTTCTCGCTCTCTCTCCTTCCCTCATTCCTTCCGCTCTCTCTCTTCCCTCATTCCTTCTCGCTCTCTCTCCTTCCTCATCTCTCCTCTCTCTCCCTCCCTCATTCCTTCTCTCTTCTCTCCTTCCCTTCATTCTTCCTCTCCTCCCTATTCCTTCTCTCTCCTTCCCTCATCCTTCTCTCTCCTCCCTCATTCCTTCTCTCTCCTTCCCTCATTCCTTCTCGCTTCTCTCCTCCTTCATCCTTCTCGCTCTCTCTCCTTCCCTCATTCCTTCTCGCTCTCTTCTCCTTCCTCTTCCTTCTCGCTCTCTCTCCTTCCTCATTCCTTCTCGCTCTCTCTCCTTCCCTCATTCCTTCTCGCTCTCTCTCCTTCCCTCATTCCTTCTCGCTCTCCTCCTTCCCTCATTCCTTCTCGCTCTCTCCTTCCTCATTCCTACTCTCCCTCTCCATCTTGCCGTCTTCTGCTGCCCGTACCGTGGAGCAGAGCCAAGATGTTTGGTGGAAAAGTTCTGTCTGTCCAGCCCTCTGAATAACAGAAATAAATCACATGGCTATGAGCTAATCATCAATTCTCAAGATAGCCTGATAGAGGAAACAGTTGTGTGTGTGTGTGTGTGTGTGTATGTGTGTGTGTGTGTGTGTGTGTGTGTGTGTACAGAAAAGCACGGGGAGGAACTGAACTGACATTTGGAAACTGGGCCATGTAGCTAAGAGAGAGACTGAGATCCGAACTGCGTCCCAAATGACATACTATTTCATTACTTTCCATAGGGCGCGGGTCAAAAGTAGTGCACTATAAAAGGGAACAGGTGCCATAGGGCTCTGGTCTAAAGTAGTGCACTATATATAGGAATAGAGGTGCCATAGGTCTCTGGTCTAAAGTAGTGCACTATATAGGGAATAGGGTGCCATCGGGCTCTGGTCTAAAGTAGTGCACTATAAAAGGAACAGGGTGCCATAGGGCTCTGGTCTAAAGTAGTGCACTATAAGGGAATAGGGTGCCATAGGTCTCTGGTCTAAAGTAGTGCACTATATAGGGAATAGGGTGCCATCGGGCTCTGTCTAAAGAGTGCACTATATAGGGAATAGGGGCCATCGGGCTCTGGTCTAAAGTAGTGCACTATATAGGGAATAGGGTTCTGGTCTAAAGTAGTGCACTATATAGGGAATAGGGTGCCATAGGGCTCTTGGTCTAAAGTAGTGCACTATAAAAGGGAATAGGGTTCCATTTCCAATGCATACCTGGTCTGGGTTTATATTGGCTGTAGATATAGCCGTCTGACACACACACACCACACACACACCACACACAACACACACACACACACACACACACACAACACACACCAACACACACACACACACACACACACACACACACACACACCACACACACACACACACACACACACACACACACCACACACACACACACCACACACGGCTGGAGAACGTTAAAAGCTGTTGCTGGTCATTTGATGTGCCAACAGCTGAGGTGTCACGATGTTCTCACCCCCGGTAGTTAGACGAAGCCAATGTGATTCCACACTGGCACCAGCAACAAAACAACCACGAATACCCTTCCTATAGCCTATAGCCCAGGTCCAGACAGAGACAGACAAATCCTCTTGGCCCTGAGACAATCTATACTAACATACCTCGCTGCCACAAAAATGCACACACACACACACACAGTCACCACGTCAAAATATGCTTTCCGTCTTCCTCGTCACTGCTACTCAAAGCTTTCCCACCACACACATTGACTGACTGTCAAATAATGAGCTTTACTTGCTTTGTTATTTGTTTATTTTCTCCATATTATGTCCATCTACTATAAGCTACTCCATATTAGGCGTATTTCTGATAGGCTACTCCATATTAGGCGTATTTCTGATAAGCTACTCCATATTAGGCGTATTTTGATAAGCTACTCCATATTAGGCATATTTCTGATAAGCTACTCCATATTAGGCATAATTCTGATAAGCTACTCCATATTAGGCATAATTCTGATAAGCTACTCCATATTATGTAAAGTACCAGTCAAAAGTTTTGGACACACCTACTCATTCAAGGGTTTTTCTTTTATTGTACAATTTATTTTCTACATTGTAGAATAATAGTGAAGACATCAAAACTATGTAATAACACATATGGAATCATGTAGTAACCAAAAAAGTGTTAAACAAATGAAAAAATATTTTAGATTCTTCAAAGTATCCACCCTTCGCCTTGATGACAGCTTTGCACACTCTTGGCATTCTCTCAACCAGTGGTGAGCGGGGCTGTGCTTTGGAAAAGTAAGTGTGGTTATAATCTGCCTGGTTGGCCCGGGGGTATCGTCGGACGGGGCCACAGTGTCCCCCGACACCCGCTATTTCAGTCCCCAGTATCTATGCTGCAACAGTCTGTGCCAGGCGGCTAGGGCCAGTCTGTCATTTATTGGTGTATTTCTCCTGTCTTATCTGGTGTCCTGTGTGATCTTAGGTATGTTCCCTCTAATTCTCCCATCTCTCTCCCTCTCTCGCCAGAGGACCTGAGCCCTAGGACCATGCCGCAGGAATACCTGCCATGACAACTCCTGGCTGTCCCCGTCCATGTCCACCTGGTCGTGCTGCTGATCCAGTTTATGCTGTTCTGTCTGCGGCTATGGAACCCTGACCTGTGCAGCGGACCTGCTACATTATCCTGGACCTGCTGTTTTCGACCCTCTCTCTCTCTGCCGCTCTCTACTCTCCCTCTCCACCAGCTGTCTCAACCTGTCTCAACCTCTGAATGAAAAGCCAACTGATATTTACTCCTGAGGTGCTGACCTGTTGCATCCTCTACAACAGAATAACTCACCATGTTTTGTAAAGGGGCAACTTTGGGTTGAGACAATCATTCAGAGGGCCGTACAGATCTTTAATTTGTTGTACTTTTTCTTCCAATATTATCAATTGAGAGCAAATTCAGAGCAACAGAGCACATGGGCTATAAGTTTTGATTTGTAATACATTGTAAGGCTGCATGATGTGACTCTAATGATGATTTGAAAAAAGTAGCTTGAAAAGGCATGAGCTCTGCTTCGTTTTTTGCACGCAGGCTGTACACACTTCATCAGTCTCTCATTCTCAATTTGACAAGCACTTAATGCCTTGGAATGCCGTCGGGAAATTCCTTTGTGTGGCCGTAATGCACCCTAAAAAAAATCCATGCCTTTTGCGGCAAATTGCCATTGTGATCCTTGGCCCGGGGTGCTGCGTAGCACCCTTCTCCCGGATTGCTGTGCAATCCGAAATGCCTCTCACTCACAGGCCCTCTGTCATGTGATCAGATCTTTCTCACAGGCTACAAGTTAAGACAGACATATTGGGGACGTTAACCGCGTGTCCTTATCCAATTCTGAGGCGCATATTGAAGATATGGGAAGAACTGTCCACAATTTGTTTTCGTCAGCCAACAAGATGGGTAGGCTTAATGAACAGCAAAAGCACTAGCCGATGTCAATCTACTATCCCCCATAGTACAACAGCTGACCTATTCTATTCTGTGCGAGAAATAAATATTCCAAACATAGTCCGAGACAGTTGTGGGATGCGATAGATCCCACATTAATACAACCACTAGCTGACATAACAGATCAGAACGTTTAGCTTTAAATGTTGATAAACTATTAGGTCATTTCTTCACATTATAAGCGTAGCAATGCACACATGGCAGTAGGCTTTAAGCGGCAATGTTCCAATAGCGGGAAAACGCCATTGTCAAAAGTGACTGCAAATGCGATTATGCATGTAATGCTCTTATTATAAAGGTGCATTTTTATGGTGAAAATTAGATTTTCCCCAAACTTGAAACTCACGTGCTGCTTATGTATGCCAGTTAATCCGCTTTACAAGGGGTGTAGAGCCTAACGTGCTTCATTTTAAGAAGTTATTTGGCCACTTTAGTTGTGATACAAACCTTATCAAACAAATAGGCCTATGGACTAGGCTACATGAGGTGTGCAACTATGATTAGAAAAAGTCCCAGGAAAAAAAAGGCTATGTTACTTGCCTTATGCTGGGCATCATTCACATGTGTTAATATATCAATATATCATAGGCTAATATCGTTACCCATCAGACTATTCTTGATTTAATATATATGTGTGAAATTTGTTTTGATTTAGAATGGAGCATTATCATGCGCCCGTTTCAAATAAAATTCATGTAATTTATGCATTTAAATAGCGAACGGAGGACGCTTTTCCTTTTTCTGTGGCGTTTCATGCCAGCCAGGTAGGCTATAGTCCTGTTGTAAAGATAAGCAACGTGCTTAATATTAAGAAAGTCGAGAAATAAATAGAAAGCTGATCGGTAGCATCAGAGCTTGGGGAAGCCTAATTACCGTGACTAAACGGTCAACATTTGACTGCCTTCATGACTTGTGACCGCCGGTGTGGCAGTAATATGGTCACCTGTAACGGCCCTAGTCTTCGATAAAACCCACCTTTTTCTTGTAATTGATTGAATGACAGAGGAGATCATAGTACAAATGCTAAAATGATTGTGTTCAAATTCAAAGTTGTTTCCAAATAGGGTTGACTGGTGATGAGCGTTTCTTCCCTTTCATGAATTTATGTTTTTCCCAAATACGAATTGAGAATCATTGGATGTCTTGTGAATATACACTATCTTTTAAATCATATGCATTACATGTATGACTCCAAGCAAAAAGGACAGTCTGCTGTCTATTGTTTAAGTGAACATCGGTTATCCAGCCCAATAACACATGTTCATATGACCTAGTCCGAGACCTAGTTGACGCTAGGGGTTCCGTGGCTAAAGCAAATAAATAACTGGACAAAGGGCATCCCTGTCTGGTCCCTCTTTATAACTTAAATGGATCAGAGATTTGTCCATTTGTTTTATACCTGCTTTGGGGGAGATTTATACAATCGTACCATCCAGGAAATAAATCCCAGATCAAAACCAAACTTTTTAAAAAGACATCCACCAAATATACCCATTTCACCCTATATCAAACGCTGTTTCATTATCTAATGATACAGCCACTTTTGGAATGTTCAAATTCCTGGTATGAGGATTCTTTTTTTTTTAAGTCGGTGGAGAATGTCTGAAGACATCCTGTTCCGTATAAACCCTGTTCGATCCAAGTGACTCAACAGTTGTTTAACTATTTCTATGTGAAAAGCCAAAACCTTAGCAATGATTTCGTAATCCACATTCAAAAGTGATACTGAGCTGAAGGATCCTGCATGACAATGGATCATTATCTTTCTTGTGAAGTAGGGTGATTGTAGTCATTTTTCTCTAGAGCTGCTGTGAGCATTACACTACCGTTCAACAGTTTGGGGAGACTTAGAAAGGTCCTTGTTTTTGAAAGAAAATCTATTTTTTTTTGTCCATTTAAAATAACATCAAACTGATCAGATTATTGTAAACGACTATTGTAGCTCGAAAAGGCAGATTTTTTCTGCATAGGTGTACAGAGGCCCATTATCAGCAACCATCACTCCTGTGTTCCAATGGCACGTTGTGTTAGCGAATCCAAGTTTATCATAAAAGGCTAATTGATCATTAGAAAACCCTTTTACAATTATGTTAGCATAGCTGAAAACGTTTGTGCTGATTAAAGAAGCAATAAACTGGCCTTCTTTAGACTAGTTGAGTATCTGGAGCATCAGCATTTGTGGGTTCGAATACAGGCTCAAAATGGCCAGAAACAAATAACTTTCTTTTGAAACTCGTCAGTCTATTCTTGTTCTGAGAAATGAAGGCTATTCATTGCGAGAAATTGCCAAGAAACTGAAGATCTCGTACAACGCTGTGCACTACTCCCTTCACAGAAAAGTACAAACTGGCTCTAACCAGAATAGAAAGAGGAGTGGGAGGCCCTGGAGCAAAACTGAGCAAGAGGACAAGTGCATTAGAGTGTCTAGTTTGAGAAACAGATGCCTCACAAGTCCTCAACTGGCAGCTTCATTAAATAGTACCCGCAAAACACCAGTCTCAACGTCAACAGTGAAGTGGTGACTCCGGGATGCTGGCCATAGTTGCAAAGAAAAAGCCAGATCTCAGACTGGCCAATAAAAATAAAATATTAAGATGGGCAAAAGAACACAGACACTGGACAGAGGAACTCTGCCTAGAAGGCCAGCATCCCGGAGTCGCCTCTTCACTTTCTCAAACTAGACACTAATGTACTTGTCCTCTTGCTCAGTTGTGCACCGGGGCCTCCCACTCCTTTTTCTATTCTGGTTAGAGCCAGTTTGCAAAAAAAAATTGTCTGTAAAATTACACTGGGTATCTATCATTACCAGAAGATTTCCCATTTTGTAGACTAATATAGCTGTCTAGCTGTCTCCAACAGCTCACCTAGGGAAATTATTCCGTCCATATTCATTTTCTCTTGTTCACTTATAATTGGTCAATTGTCCTTAAGGACATTTTCAATATCTCTGAACTTTTGTTCTCGGATTGTGATAACATATTTTAAAGATTGATAGCTAGTTTGAGCAGCTAGGCTCAAACTAGCAAAGTTTCCTTGAAAACTTGAACACAACCGTGACGCGGTTAGCTCTTGTGGCTAGGACCGCGGATAGCTCCAGTCTTGTAGCTGTTTGTTGATGTTTCCATCTGCGACCTGGCCCGTCTGGAATTGCGTTGAGTACCAGCGTTAGGCTACGTTGCTACCATGTCATCCAAAGCCGGTGGGAGTAAGAAGAAGACAGTGACGGATCTCACAGGTGAAGGATCTTTTAAACCAATAAAAAGGGTTCTACACACAGTTGTTACAACAGGAAAAATGATGGAATCAATTAACAAAAGACGATCTGATCTAAGAGGTCCAGGACAATAAGAACAGTTTGCAGTTCTCCCAGGGAGAGGAGGATGTCCTGAAAGAAACTGCGATTCCTTATTACAGGTGACCCGGGAAAAACAGACTATAGGAGGGACAATTCAGGAGGACTAACATCATTATGGATGGTATACCAGAGTCTCCACATGAGAACTGGCCTGAGTCTGAGGAGAAAGTAAGAAAACCTGATCACTGAAAAGCTGCAGATTGATCATAAGAAGACTGAGGTGGAGCCCCACATGTCTGGGAAACCTGTTACCTGCACAGGTGACAGACCCAGGCCGGTAGCGGTCAAGTTCTTAAAGTTTAAGGACAGGATGACTGTTCTGGAGAGAGCCAAGTGCTTAAGAGGAGCCAACATTTTCCTTAAATGCGGACTACTCGGAAGCTGTGCGCCAGAGGCAGAAACAATTTAAGGGTGGTCTCGAGCGGCTAGGTGACAGACCCAGGCCGGTTAGTATCTGTAGGACACACACGCACAAACAGCTCAACAGGTGTGTCAACAGCGGCAGACATTTTCTATGTCCTCACCTCTGTTACCTCTGCGAGAACTGAAGGAAGGGACTATATGCGTAACTATGGATATGAGCTGACTAGGCCAAGTTAAACAGACAGCATACAAACTCCATATCACTCCTCGGGTCCATTGGGTGGGTCACACACACACCTCCATATCAAACCATTGGGTTGGGTCACATCCTGGGTGTACGAACAAAGCCGCCACCAAGTCCTAACTAGTCCTGTTTTTTTTTTAAATTCCATCTCCTCCCACGCTGGTTCTTTCCTAGAAAGTATCCCAAATGGCACCCTATTCCCTTTATAGTGCCCTACTTATGACCAGAGACATATGTGACCTGGTCAAAAGTAGTGCACTACATAGGATCCCATTTTGTGGACAAATCCCTAGAAGATACAGACTGCCGCCATGACATGATAACACACATTCTGTTTTGCAACTGAATTCCCACCCTGACTGACTGCATTATAGTGTGTTTCTAGGCAAAACAACTGAATTCCCACCTTGACTGACTGCATTGCAGTGCGTTTCTAGGACAAACAACTGAATTCCCACCCTGACTGCATTACAGTGTGTTTCTAGGGTGTTTTCTATGAACAACCAACTGAATTCCCCACCCTGACTGGCATTACAGTGTGTTTCTAGGCCAAACAAGCTGAATTCCAACCCTGACTGCATTGAGCAGTGTGTTTCTAGGACAACCAACTGAATTCCCACCTTGACTGAATGCCATTACAGGTGTGTTTTTCTAGGCCAACCATGAATTCCACCCTGACTGACTGCATTACAGTGTGTTTTTTCTAGAGACAAACAACTGAATTCCCACCCTGACAATGCATTACAGTGTGTTTCTAGGACAACCAACTGAATTCCCACCTTGACTGAATGCATTACAGTGTGTTTCTAGGCCAACCAACTGAATTCCCACCCTGACTGACTGCATTCAGGTGTGTTTCTAGGAGCAAACAACTGAATTCCCACCCTGACAATGCATTACAGTGTGTTTCTAGGACAAACAACTGAATTCCCACCTTGACTGAATGCATTACAGTGTGTTTCTACACCAACAACTGAATTCCCACCCTGACTGCATTACAGTGTGTTTCTAGGACAACCAACTGAATTCCCACCCTGACTGCATTGCAGTGTGTTTCTAGGACAACAACTGAATTCCCACCTGACTGCATTACAGTGTGTTTTTACGCCAACCAACTGAATTCCACCCTGACTGAATTGCAGTGTGTTCTCTAGGACAAAACAAGTGAGTTCGCACCCTGACTGCATTAGCAGTGTGTTTCTACGCCAACCAATCTGAATTCCCACCTTGACTGACTGCATTACAGTGTGTTTCTAGGACAAACAAGTGAGTTCGCACCCTGACTGCATTACAGTGTGTTCTTTACGCCAAACCAACTGAATTCCACCTTGACTGACTGCATTACAGTGTGTTTCTAAGGACAAACAAGTGAGTTCGCACCCTGACTGCATTACAGTGTGTTTTTACGCCAACCAACTGAATTCCCACCGCTGACTGAATGCATTACAGTGTGTTTCTACGCCAACCAAGCTGAATTCCCACCTTGACTGACTGCATAACAGTGTGTTTCTAGGACAACCAACTGAATTCCCACCTGACGCATTATCAGTGTGTTTTTACGCCCAACCAACTGAATTGCCCACTGACTGAAATGCATTACAGTGTGTTTCTATGGCCCAACCAACTGAATTCCCACCTTGACTGACTGCATTACAGTGTGTTTTTAACGCCAACCAACCTGAATTCCCACCTTGACTGACTGCATTACAGTGTGTTTCTGAGGCCAAACCAACTGAATTCCCACCTTGACTGACTGCATTACAGTGTGTTTCTTAGGCCAAAAACTGAATTCCCACCTTGACTGACTGCATTACAGTGTGTTACAGTGGAGCTAGAACACAAGCATTTAGTTAGCATATCACTGCCACTGTTGGACGCTAGACGCAGCATTTAGTTGATACTACTGCTGTTGAGCTAGAAAACAAGCTTTAGTTAGATATCACTGCACTGTTGGAGCTAGGAACAAAGCATTTAGTTAGATACTACTGCACTGTTGGAGCTAGACACAAGCATTTAGGTTAGATACTACTGCACTGTTGGAGCTAGGAACCAAAGCATTTAGTTGAGATATTACTGCACTGTGAGGCTAGGAACACAAGCTTTAGTTAGATATACTGCAGCTGGTTGGAGCTAGGAAGCAAAGCATTAGTTAGATACTACTGCTGTTGGAGCTCAGACAAAGATTTAGAGATACACGATGTTGAGCAGAACACAGCATTTAGTTAGATACTACTGCACTGTTGGAGCTAGAACACAAGCATTTAGTTAGATACTACTGCACTGTTGGAGCTAGGAAATGCATTTAGTTAGATACACTGCACTGTTGGAGCTAGGAACACAAGCATTTAGTTAGATACTACTGCACTGTTGGAGCTAGAACAAGCATTTAGTTAGAACTACTGCAGCTGTTGAAGCTAGGAACACAGAGCATTTAGTTAGATGACTGCCTGTTTGGAGCTAGAAACCAAGCATTTAGTTAGATACTACTGCCACTGTTGGAGGCTAGGAACAAGCATTTTAGTTAGATACTACTGCACTGTTGGAGCTAGGAACACAAGCATTTAGTTAGATACTACTGCACTGTTGGAGCTAGGACACAAGCATTTAGTTAAGATACTACTGCACTGTTGGAGCTAGGAAGCACAAGCATTTAGTTAGATACTACTGCATCTGTTGGAGCTAGGAACACAAGCATTTAGTTAGATATACTGCAGCTGTTGGAGCTAGGAACACAAGCATTTCAGTTAGATACTACGCAGCTGTTGGGCTAGGAACACAAGCATTTAGTTAGATACTACTGCACCTGGTGGGAAGCTAGGAACACAAGCGATTTAGTTAGATATTACTGCACTGTTTGGAGCTAGGAACAAGCATTTAGTTTAGATTACTACTCGCACTGGTGTAGCTAGAACACAAGCATTTAGTTAGATACTACTGCACTGTTGGAGCTAGGAACAAGCATTTAGTTAGATACTACTGCACTGTTGGATCGTAGCGAACACGAAGCAGTTTAGTTTAGATACTATGCACTGTTGGAGCTAGGAACACAAGCATTTAGTTATGATACTACTGCAGCTGTGGAGCTAGGAACCAAGCATTTATTTAGATACTACTGCAACTGTTGGAGCTAGGAAACAAGCATTTAGTTAGATACTACTCGCACCTGTTGGAGGCTAGGAACACAAGCATTTAGTTAGATACTACTGCACTGTTGGAGCTAGGAACACAAGCATTTAGTTAGATACTAACTGGGGCACTGTTTGGACTACGGAACAAGCATTTAGGTTAGATACTACACTGCACTGTTGGAGCTAGGAACAAGAGCAATTTAGTTAGATACTACTGCACTGTTGGAGGCTAGGAACACAAGCATTTAGTTAGATAGCTACTGCACTGTTGGAGCTAGGAACACAGATTTAGTTCGATACTACTGCACTGTGGAGCTAGGACAAAGCATTAGTTAGATACTGCACTGTTGGAGCTAGGAACACAAGCATGTTAGTTAGAACTACTTGCACTGTTGGAGCTAGGAACACAAGCATTTAGTTAGCATATACTGCACTGTTGGAGCTAGGAACACAGCATTTAGGTTAGATATTACTGCAGCTGTTGGAGTAGGAACACAAGCATTTAGTTCAGATACTATACTGCACTGTTGGAAGCTAGGAACCACAGCACGCTAGTTAGAGTTAATACTACTGCCTGGTTGGAGCTAGGAATCAAGGCATTTAGTTAGATACTACTTAGCACTGTTTGGAGCTAGGAACACAAGCATTTAGTTAGATACTACTGCAACTGTTGGAGCTAGGAACACAAGCATTTAGTTAGATATTACTGCACTGTTGGAGCTAGGAACACAAGCATTTAGTTAGATATTTATTGCGCAGTGTTGGAGCTAGGAACACAAGCATTTAGTTAGATACTACTGCACTGTTGTAGCTAGGAACACAAGCATTTATTTAGATACTACTGCACTGTTGGTGCTGAACACAACAAGCATTTAGTTAGAATCATAAAAAAAAAAGCTAAAATACTGCACCAGAGAAAACAAATTTAGAGAACCTGCACTGTTGGAGCTAGGAACAACAAGCATTTAGTTAGATATTACATTGCAACTGTTGGAGCTAGGAAAACAGGCATTTAGTTAGATACTACTGCACTGTGGAGGCTAGCGAACACAAGCATTTAGTTAGATATACTAGCACTGTTGGAGGAAAGCTAGGAACACAAGCATGTTAGTTAGAATACTACTTATACGCACAACTGTTTGGAAGCTAGGAAACACAAGCGCATTTAGTTTAGATATTAAAACTGCAACTGCTGGCGTTGGAGCTAGGAACACAAGAATTTCGCTAAGATTAACTACTTGCACTGTTGGAGCTAGGACACAAGCATTTAGTTAGATACTACTGCACTGTTTGGGAGCTAGGACAAACAAGCATTTACGTATAGATATAACTTGCACTGTTGGAGCTAGGAACACAGAGCATTTAGTTAGATACTACTGCACTGTGGAGCTAGGAACACAAGCATTTAGTTAGATACTACTACTACTGTTGGAGCTAGGAACACAGCATTTAGTTAGATAACTACTTGCAGTGTTGGAGGGCTTAGGAACACAAGCATTTAGTTAGATATACTAACTGCAGCTGTTGGATGGGGCTAGGAACAGCAAGCGCATTTAGTTTAGATACGACTGGCACTGTTGGAGCCTAGGAACAGGACAACAAGCATTTAGTTAGAGATACTATAACATAGTACTGGCCACAATA
>NW_019946897.1:17569-26699 GCF_002910315.2 Salvelinus sp. IW2-2015 | reverse complement strand
TAGGAAAACGTGATGTTATGATCATGTGTTGTGATAGGACGTGTCATGTTATATCATGGTTGGATAGACTGATGGTATATCATGCGTTGGTTGATAGGACGTGAGGATATTCATGCGTTGTATAGGACATGAGTTTATAGCGGTGTGTTGTGATACGGACCGTGATTTATAGCGTGTTGTTGTGATAGGACGTGATGTTATATCATGTGTTGTGATAGGACGGTGATGTTATATCAACTGCGTGTTGTGATAGGACGTGATGTTATATCATGCATTGTGATAGACGTTGATGGATATATCATGTGTTTGATAGGACGTGATTTTATAGCGTGTCGTTTGTGATAGGACGTGATGTCTATAGCGTGTGTGTGATAGGTACGTTGGTTATATCATGTGTTCGCTGATAGACATGATGTTATAGCAATGCGTTTTTGATAGGACGTGATGTTATATCATGCGTTGTGATGTGACGTGATGGTATTCATGCGTTTGTGATAGGACGTGATGGTATATCATGCGTGTGATAGGACGGATGGTATATCATGCGTTGTTACTTAGAACGTGTATGTGTATAATCATGCGTTGGACTTAGGACGTGATGTCCATAGCGTGTATTGTGATAGACCATGATTTATCATCATGCGATGTGATAGGACAGTGATGTATAGCATGCTTTGGGGATAGACTATATTGCTTATATCATTGTGTTTGTGATAGACATGCATGGACTATTATGCTGGTATTGTGATAGGACCATGATGCCTTTCATCTTCAAAAAGTTCCTGTTGCTGCCAGTGACGGCGTCAAAGAGCATTGAGTTATTGGATTATACTTTGTTTTGTCTGTTAAAGAATCTTCATTAACATTATTGAAGTTGAAAAGCGTTGCAAGATCTCACCTCGTGGGGGCATCAATGATCATGAGAAAGGTGAGGGATCAGCCCAAGAACTACACGCCCAGGACCTGTCAAGACCTGAAGAGAGCGGACCCACAGTCTCAAAGAAAACCTCTAGTAACACACTACGCCGTCATTGGATTAAAATCGCAGCCACGCAAGTCCCCCTCTCAAGCCAGCCATGTCCAGGCCCGTCTTGAAAAGTTTGCCAAATGAACCATCATGGATGATCCAGAGCGAGGAATGGAGAAGGTCATGTGGGTCGATGAGAACAAAAAATAGAGCTTTTGTCTTAAAACTCGCCGTTTTGGAGAAGAAGAAAGGATGGTACAACCCCAAAGAACACCATCCCAACGTGAAAGCATGGAGGGTGGAAACATCATTCTTTGGCGGATCTTTTCTGCAAGGACAGGACGATCTGCCACCACTTGAGGGAAGAGTATTGGGCCATGTATCCGCGAGATCTTGGCCAACAACCTCCTTCCTCAGTAAAGCTTTGAAGATGGTCGGGCTGACGTCTTCCAGCATGACAACGACCCGAAAAACCACACCAGCCACTGGACTAAGGAGTAGGCTCCGTAAAAAGCATCTCCAAGGTCCTGGAGTGCCTAGCCAGTCTCCAGACCTGAACCCAATGAAAATCTTTGGAGGGAAGCTGAAAGTCTGTTATTGCCAGCACAGCCCCGAAACCTGAAGGATCTGAGAAGGTCTGTATGGAGGGATGTGGCCAGAATCCCTGCTTTGCAGTGTGTGCAAACCTGGTCAAGAAACTACAGGAAACGTTATGATCTCTTACATTGCAAACAAAGGTTCTGTACAAATATATAAGTTCTGCTTTTTCTTGAGTATCAAAACTTATGTCATGCAATAAAATGCAAATGAATACTTAAAAATCATTAAATTGGATTTTCGATTTTTGTTTTAGATTCCAAGTCTCTCCACAGTTGAAGTGTACCTATGATAAAAATTACAGACCTCTACATGCTTTGTAAGTAGGAAACCTGCAAACAGTCCCAGTGTATCAAAATACGTTGCTTCTCCCCGATTATATAGCCCCTCCGACATTGAATCTGTACCAGAACCCACCTCTGTATATAGCCTCCACATTGACCTCTCTGCATACCTGGACCCTTTAGATATACCCTCCACCATGACTCATTCTTGTACCGTATAACCCCCTGTATATCAGCCTCCGGCATTGGACTCTGCTACCAGACCCCCATGTGTATATAGCCTCCACATACCTGCTACCAGTACACCCCTGTATATAGCGCTCCGCATTGACTCTGCTACCCAGGAACACCTGATATATAACCTCCACATACTCGTTTACAGCTTACCCCCTGGAGAGAGCCTCCACATTACTCTGTACAGTACCCCCTGATAATTCATAGCCTCCAACATTGACTCTGTACCAGTACATCCCATGTATATAGCCTCCACACTTGACTTCTGTTACCCAGTACCCCCCTGTATATAACCTCCACATTGACTTCTGTACCCAGTACCCCCTGTTATATAGCCTCCACCCATTGACTCTACCAGTACCCTTAAATAGCCTCCACGATTGACTCTGTACCCAGTACCCCCTGTATATAGCCTCCACATGACCTCTGTACCAGTGACCCCCTGTATAAGCCCTCCACATGACGTCTGTACGGTACCCCCTGGTATATTAAGCGCCTCCACATTGACTCTGTACCGTAACAACCCTGTATAATAGCCTCCACATTGACTCGGCTACCGAACACCCTGTATATAGCCCTCCCACATTGACTCTGTACCGTAACACCCTGTAATAGCCTCCACATTGACTCTGTTACCGTTACACACCCTGTATATAGCCTCACATTACTCTGTGTACTATATTATATATTATTAGAATTAAGATTTCTTTCATTCTCATCCCCCCTATTACACCACTTACCCATTCAGGGGAGAAAGATCTCTTTACAATCACTTCATGATTCCTTTTAATTGTGAAAGTTTTAAGATGAGAAGAGTGTATCTCCACACACACACACACCACACACACCACACACACACACACAACACAATGCCTCCCCAGTACCTATATGAGAAGTTCTGTGTTCATTTCCTTGTTCTTCTTTCCCTTTGAAGCTTAATTAGTGGTAGAAATGGAAGCAGCGTCTGTGGCGTGTCTTCCATTAAACCCGTGTTATAGGCTGACGGTTGCCTGTTGTCTCTTAATACAATTCTGAATCTTTAATGTAAACGTATTAAGGCAAATATTCGACTTTATTCTCTCTCTCTGTCTCATCTCTGTGTGTCTCAAACTCTTTGTGTCTCGTCTCGTCTCCTCTCTCTCGCTCTCTCTCGCCTCTCTCTCGCTCTCTCTCCTCTCTCTCGTCTCCTTCTCGGCCTTCTCTCGCTCTCTTCTCTCTCGCTCTCTCTCGCTCTCCCTCTCGCTCCCTCTCGCTCGCTCTCCTTCTCTCTGCTCTCTCTCGCTCTCTCCGCTCTCTCTCGCTCTCGTCTCTCGCTCTCCCCTCTCGCTCCCCTTCTCGCTCTCTCCTCTCGCTCTCCCTCTCGCTCTCGCTCTCCCTCTCTCGCGCTCCCTCTCTCTCCCCCTCTCCCTCTCGCTCGCCTCTCTCGCTCTCTCTCGCTCTCTCTCGCTTCGTCTGCTCTCGCTCCGCTCTCTCATCCGTCCTCTTGATCTTCCGTTTCTGACGGAAGTGGAACTGCCGTGAATGACTCCAACATGCTGCTGAGAAATGTAAAGGAAAGAATGAGCGATCTGATATCAGGCTGCATAATTACAAAAGAGGATTATGGCATTAGCTCGGCCCCTGCCGTAGCCACAACCGGCTCCACATGTTCCCCAATAGGCCAGACCAGCAGTGAAATGTCGATCCAACCACTTGCTTTCTGAAATAATCGCGAGCATTCTCCTTCTCCCCCGTTGTCATTAGAATATGTGCACGGCTGTTAAATCAGGGTTCAGATGATGTTATTGTTGTCTCGAGTCGTTATCGTGTGTCTTTAGCGCTAAGTGGAGGCGTGAGTTGACAAGCGGGCTAACGGGGGCGTTGTCCGTTTAACATTATGTGGCAGGCTTGGGGTAATAAAACTCTCATTAGAGAGGGAGGAAACGCTCCGGCTCTTTGTAGGGGCTTGTTGTTGCTTGATTTATTTAGCGCCGTCCTCTTTTAATTACCATCCCTCCCCTCGTCCCCTCACCTCCCTTTCCCTCCCTCCCTCTCCTCCCTCCCTCCTCCCTCTCTCTCCTCCTCCCATCTCTCCCTCTCGCCTCCTCCCTCCCATCCCCTCTCTGGTCTCCCTCCCCCCTCGCCTCCCCTCCTCTCCTCCCCCTCCCCCCTCCCTACCCCCCCGCGCCTCCCACTCCCTAAATAAGGATGAGGGCAGCTGCCGCTGGCTGGATAAATCCTGTCATGTATTTGTTATTACTAATGAAGATAGAAGAGTGGAAGTTATTATTTCTCTCTTTATTAAGTCGTCGTGCTAATGTGAGCGAGGGTTTGTAATTGGACTCTTGTTTCAGGGTTTTTTCTTTTGCTGTTCACTTAATGAGTTGACAAACAATGTCCTTCTTTCTCCACCTTTGCATTAACCAAAGCTTACTGGCTGGTGGTACTCATCCAGTACTGTAGTTCGCCTCTTAGTAGCGCTGCAATTTAGTTACTATTATAGCAATATCCAGAGTTTTATAAATCGGCAGTTTCTGTCTGGTTTTTCCCCCAGTCATCTTTGCACCTTCGACTGTATTTCTAATGTTATTGAATCCATTTGTTCCAGCAGTTTGTGTCGTCTTTTAAAGTCCACATCCACCACAGCAAGCCGGTTCAGCCTTACGCAGCACTTGAGTGCATTGAAAAGTGAGAGCGATGCCGACCTTTCCAATTGTCAATTGAGCTGCATTTAATGACCAGACAAACGCATTCCAGAGAAAAACTGTCAGGTGAGATGTATTACTTTCTTTTTAAATTAAAATAAAAACGTGTCATTATGAATTCCCTGCTGAGATCATTCAGGTTCAGAGTGGAAAGAAATGTCTTTCCTGTGAGCACAGAGTGTATTCTGTGTCATTCTCCTTCTTCCACGTCACATATGGCAACGCGCTGTAACAAATAACAGTTCTAACTGCTTGCCACCAATCTGTCCAGTTACGTTAGGCAACTAGCACTATGAGTCAATGGCGACTTCAGCGCGGTGGCAAATGGCAGTCCAGCTCTAGCATGGCTACATCGGCTCGACTTCAATGGGTCGGAATATGGCAGTTCAAGTCTGCTAGCAATGGCAGAATGGCTGCACTTCAGGGTGAATATGGAGCTCAGTCTCTGAGCCAGGCTCAATGGCTGACTTCAGGAGGTGGAATATGGCAGTGAGTTCGCTAGCATGGACTAATGGCCGACTTCTCTGGAGTGGAATTATCGGCGTCAGTCTTGCTCATGCTAATGGCACAGTGTAATATCAGTAGGCTCGACACTATGGACTCAGGGGTGGAATATCGGCAGTCAGTCTGCTAGCATGGGCATAAATGGCTGACTTCAGGGTTGGAATATGGCAGTCAGTCTGCCTAGCAATGGCTTAATGGCGTGACTCGAGCGGGTGGAAATTGGAGTCAGTCTGCTAGCATGAGCTAAATGGCCGACTTCAGGGGTGGAGAGTGATGGACAAGTCAGTCTCTAGCAGGACTAATGGCCGACTTCAGTAGTGGAATATGGCAGTCAGTCCTTGCTAGCAATGGCTAATGGCCACGCACGTCAGGGGTGAGATATGGCAGTACGTCAGTGCTAAGCATGGCTAAGCCTGGACTATCAGGGGTGCGATATCATAGGTTGTAGATCATAATGGCCGCTTCTGAAGGCAGTGTCTGCTAGCGATGGCTAATGCGCCTCTTTGGCACCGTGGTGTCGTCTTAAAATCAAGACCAGAGACAAACACAGAAGAGGGGAGACGGGGGGGAGAGTAGCGGGGGACGGGGAGTGACAAGAGCAGTGGAAAGTCAATGGTAATTGTCAAAGTGCACTTCCAAGGTCCCGATTGTCCTTCCTCCGAAACGCACAGGGGTAAGAGATTTCTCTGCCTTGGGAAAGCTGCGCGTGTGAAGTCTCCAGAGCCTCTCAGAAGGGATAGGTTAGCTCTCTAATGGTATCACAAATGGAGCCAAAAGTGTCACTTATTCCTGGACCTTTTTAGAGACTGGGAGATATCTTCTTTTCCTTGACGAGCTTGTTTTTTTATTTTTCTGAGAAGCCGACAAAGCCGGCTGACCGCTGCTGGTCGTACCGTGGGGAGTGGTAACGTTCGGTTAGTTTACATTATTAGGATGGATTGACTGACGACTATGCTGATCAGGTTTAGTTGGGTGATTGACGGATGTGATGGGGGGTGTCATCGTCCGTTGGTGTTATGTGCCCCTGAGTACATGAGAGAGCAGCACGGCTTGTTGACGACTGTGTGAGTTTGTTCTTGTCCCGCCACTCTATCGAGTATTTCGTTGAGAACGGGTATACTGTCTAACTCTAGTTACACAGAATGAGGTTCTAGAGAGTGGTTGTGTTTTGTACTCATGGTGATAGGACTAAGGCACAGCAGCACGTTGTCAAGAGTTCCATGTAGATGAACCAACAGCGGTTCCTCAGCATCTCCCGGTGTTAGAGAGTGCGGAGCTTGTGTGCGAATCTACTTAAGTGCGTCTCGTTGCATTGCATCAGTAACAACTGGCTTGTATCTGTGTACACTGCGAAAGCAAAACTTTCTTGCCAGTAGGAGACGGACAGGAAAGAGACTGTGTTGTAGCGGTACTAAATCTGTCTCTCTTCGTCTCCTCTCTCTCGCTCTCCTCCTCTTCTCGCTCCACACCGCCACGCCTCTCTCTCGTCCCCGCCCCTCGTCTCTCTCCCCCCCTCTCTCTCTTCCCCCTCTGTCTCTTCCCCCCTCCTGCCTACTTTCCCGCGCCGTCTCTTTCTCTGCGTGACCCCCACTCGTCTCTCTGCTTCCCCCCCTCATTGCCTCTCATGTGTCTGCTCTCTTTCCCCCTCTTCTCGTCTTCTTCTCTGGTTTCCCCCTCCTCTCTTCTACTTTTCCTCTCTACTCTATCTTTCTCCTCTTCTTTCACCTCCTCTTCCCACCTCTCTTGTCCACCTCTCGTGTTCTTGTTCACCTTCTCTCTTATCTCTCCTCTCTCTCCTTTCACCTTTTCTCTCTCTCAGTCTTCACACCTCTCCTCTCTTATCCTCACCCGTCCTCCTTCGACCGTCTTCTCACTTTCCACCATCTGCTCTCCTCAGTTCCACCTCTCATCTAGCCTTCCTCTGCTCTCTTCCCCCTCTATTTTCCCCTCCTCTTTTCCCCTCTCTTCCCCCCGTCCTTCACCTCCTTTCCCGGTCTTCGCACCTTTTCCCCTCCTCTTTCCCTCTCCTTTCTCCCTCTCGTCTTCCCTGCTCTTTTCCCACGATCTTTCCGCCGCTCTGCTTTCCCTCTCTCTTACCCTCTCGTATGTCTCTTTTCTACCCTCTCTCTTGTCTCGTCTCTCGTCTTTTCATCTCCCTACTCTGCTCTCTCCTCGGGCATCTCTCTCTTTCTCCGCTCATCTTCGTGCTCCTCTCTCTCTTCTCCCTGCTCGTCTCCTTTTCCACTCTCGTCACCTCCTCTCTCTCTCTTCTTCTCCTTTCTCTCCTCCTCTCCCTTTCGTGTCTCGCGTCACTTAGCGAACAGAGTTTCCGTGCTTATAGATGGTCTAGAGAGTTTGGGTGTGGGAGAGGGGCTGGTTTGGAGATGGACGGACTAAGTATCAAGACAGATCTTCTCAATATGGATTGTGGAATATAATTTTATGTTCTCCTTTATCGCTGTGTGCAACTGAGCTGACTGAATGATTGTTGCTGACTCAGAATGTTCAGGATGTAAGGAATTAAATAAGTCTGTATGCCTCCAGCGGTTTGCTCCAAAGCTTTTCAGACATGTGGTGTAAGTCATACTGCTTAATAACTGTTGTAAAGCACCTCTCAGTGGACTGTGTTAGTCTACTGGTAGATACTCGTATATAAAGGCCCGTCCAGCGGTGTATAATGCTACTGTTAATAGTCTGGTAAAACCCTCCGAGATGGAGAGTGTAGCTCTACGTGTAATAGTCTGTAAAGCCGTCGGCAGCGGGGTCGTTATATGGTAACTGACTGTAGATCTCTGGTAAGATTCCCTCCAGTGGTTGTAGATCTTACTGTAAATAGCTCGTAATAAGCCCTCGCAGGCGTGTTGTAGGTCTACTCTGTAATAGGATCTGTAAACCCTCACAGCGGTGCTGCAGCTCACATGACAGTGGGTGTGTAGTACTACTGTTATAGTCTGTTAAAGCCCTTGCCGAGCCGGTGTGTAGTGATACACTGTAATAGTCTTGTAGCCTCCACGGCGTGTAGTAGCTACATGTTTGTGAAAAGGATTAAAAAGCCTCTACTATTATCAATCACTCAGCGTGGACACTGGGTTCCACTGGCTACTATATTTTACATTGTAATAGGTGTTATCACTCTAAACAGTACATTTACCTAGGGTCATGTAGAATTGGTGTATTAGAACTAAACCAAAGGCTAGGTTAACTAAGTGCAGTGGTAGATGGTGTTATTAAACTTAAACGCAGACATTGATAACTGTATTAAATGGTGTTATTTAAACAAACCAGACATTGTAAGCTAGTCATGTAATGGTGTTATATTAAACTAAAGGGGCAGGAGCCATGTAGAGCTAGGTCATTAATGGTGTGATTAAGACTAAACCAGACATTTAACTAGTCATGTAATGGTGTTATTATACTAAACCAGACAATTCCACAGTAGAATAGTTGGTGTCTGTTTGAACATTTACACTGACAGGACGGGTCTTGGTTGTTAGGAGGAAGTTGTCAAAGAGGATGTTGACAACCAATGTCTTCTCTGAACACACACACACACACACACCCTACCTACTGTCTGGCTGCTTGAATAGTACTGTATCTAAATGACAAAGCCCTGTCCGATCTGTTTACTCTAAACTTTCTGTGATTTGTTGGTTGTTTTACTGTTTACATTTAAGAAGTGTTCCCGAGTTCACATTGACCTTGTTTTATCTGTGTGTCTTCTCTTTTGTCAGGTACAAGCATTTCTTACGGGATCTGTCAGAGAACACTAGTCCGGACTACCCAGAGTTCCAACAGCTTTCAAGTAAGTGTCTCTCATCTCCCTGCTGCACGCACTGCTCAGCTCGCTCAATAGTCACTGT
>NW_019946897.1:6722-9097 GCF_002910315.2 Salvelinus sp. IW2-2015 | reverse complement strand
TGAGGCCGGTTGGACATACTGACAAATTCTCAAAAACCACATTGGAGGTGAGGTGGCTTATGGTAGAGAAATGACATTTCTGTGATCTTTATTTTCAGCTTATGAAACATGGGACCAAAACTTTACACGTTGTGTTTATATCTTTTGTTCAGTGTACGAACCACCTTATAAATAAAAATGGCCAAATTCGGGTGCAATCGATGAGCATCAAATTTATAGTTGAACTAAACAATGTTTCAGCAACACTAAATATGATCTGTTTTCTAATACGGCCTGGAACGACCCGACCCTACGTAGTGCACTACCCTTAACCACGGCCCATAGGCTCTCTGCAAAAGTAGTTCACTACCCTTAACCACGGCCCATAGGGACTCTCTGCAAAGTAGTGCACTACCTTAACCACGGCCCATAGGCTCTCTGCAAAAGTAGTGCACTCCTTAACCACGGCCCATAGGGCTCTCTGCAAAAGTAGTGCACTACCCTTAAAACCCACATCTCTCTCCGCCTCACAACCACAGACCACGTGTGGGCGAGCGGTTTGCTGATGTCAACGTTGTGAACAGAGTGCCTCATGGTAGCGGTGGGGTTATGGTATGGGGCAGGCATAAGCTACGGACAACGAACACAATTTAATTTTATCGATGGGAATTTGAATGCACAGAGATACCGTAACAAAATCCTGAGGCCCCATTGTCGTGCCATTCATCCTCCTCCATTACCTCGTGTTTCAGCATGATAATGCACAGCCCCATGTCGCTAGGATCTGTACACAATTCCAGGAAGCTGAAAATGTCCCAGTTCTTCCATGGCCTGCATACTGACCAGACATGTCACCCACATTGAGCATGTTTGGGATGCTCTGGATCGACGTGTACGACAGCGTGTTCCAGTTCCCGCCAATATTCAGCAACTTCGCAACAGCCGTTGAAGAGGAGTGGGACAACGTTCCAACAGGCCACAATCAACAGCCTGATCAACTCTATGTGAAGGAGATGTGTCGCGCTGCATGAGGCCAATACATCCTGATATTACCAGGTTCTGACCATTTTAGATGGTGCTGGTCCAGGTAATACAACATTTACAAAAATAAGCATTTGTTGCACAAATCCAATGCAAGCCAATGGTACCTGTATTAGCATGTTCATGCTTCATGTCAGAATYGTCCTCAAGTGTATATACTGTATTTTTGTTTATCACTTGGGACAGCACCATCTAGTGGTCAGAACCTGGTGATGTAGGATGGGAACATAATTTTGACTAATGACTAATTGATCTGAAAAAAAACTAAATTCACTGGGAATGGATTTCATAGGATAAAGAAACAATACTCCAAGCCACAGCTCCATACTACTTGTCAGACAGAGGAGGAGGAGATAGCAGTGGGATCAGTACAGGCTGGGAGGAGATAGCAGTGGGAGGAGATAGCAGTGGGCCCAGTACAGACTGGGAGGAGATATCAGTGGGATCAGTACAGACCGGGAGGAGATAGCGGTGGGCCCAGTACAGGCTGGAAGGAGATAGCCTCCCAGCCGGCACCCTATTCCCTACCTAGTGCGTCCCAGCCGGCACCCTATTCCCTACCTAGTGCGTCCCAGCGGCACCCTATTCCCTACCTAGTGCACTTCTTATGACCAGGGTCATATGAAACCCATTCAGACTCAGCCTTCACATTAATAATACAACATGAACACAATACTCATTCTGAGAACACTCCTCCACTACATTGTGTTCTGTGTGTGAACACGTCGTATTTTATTTATCAATTATGTTGAAATAGTAGGCAGTTAAAAGGGGCGCTTCGTGACGTTAAACTTCTTCATATTCATATTTTGACAGGGTTGGAGTGTTTTTAAGGGGGTGTTGTGTGAGTGGTTTGTGGTGGGTTGGTGTTCACGGGGAGCATATTAAGAGGGCAGTGTGAGGTCACTTTAACACACACAGGCAGACAACACACACACACAACACACACACACACAACAGAGTGGCTGAGGAAAACTCTTGAAGTACGGCAATTACAACAATTCTAACCAACGCTGTTGATTCCACACAGAGAAATACAAAAAAACAACAAGACAAACAAAACAACAAGAGGAGCATTAAAACAACAAAGCCTCCTGAGTCTTCTCTCAACTCGTTAGTTTGATAATCAGATACAATGTGATCCGTCTGGGGCTATTTCTAAATAATTCCCTTTACAATACAACCAGGATAACTAACTCAACTCAGATTGTTCTTTTCTCATAAAAAGATGAATAGTTTAGAAAAGCAGCGCTAATGAGGGAGAAGGGAGGAAGAGGGATGGAGGAGAGGAGAGAGGCATGGAGGAGAGGAGAGAGGGGAGGAAGAAGGGAGAGGAGAGGAAGAGGAATGGGAGG
>NW_019946897.1:0-5506 GCF_002910315.2 Salvelinus sp. IW2-2015 | reverse complement strand
TACCTGAACGGCATCCTAATCCCTACATAGTGCACTACTCTTGACCAGAATGGCACCCTAATCCCTACATAGTGCACTACTTTTGACCAAATGGCACCCTAATCCCTACTAGTGCACTACTTTTGACCAGAATGCACCCTAATCCCTACGTAGTGCACTACTTTTGACCATAATGGCACCCTAATCCCTACATAGTGCACTACTTTTGACCAGAATGGCACCCTAATCCCTACGTAGTGCACTACTTTTTAACCAGAATGGCACCCTAATCCCTACGTAGCACTTACTTTGCCTGGGGGGGGGGGGCTCGGTCTAAAGTAGTGCATTTGGGACGTAACCCAGCGTACGAACACGATGATGCTCGAGCCTCGAGGCGGTCCTCGTCTTGCTCCCTCTACGATAGATGAAATAATCCCGTCCTAATGGGCCCGCTTATCTTCACAACAAAATACAACGTTACGAAACCAAAAAGACCAAAACAAGCCATCTGTGGGTTGGGAGAGAGAGAGGCCTATTATATGGTTTCTGAATCTTCTTCATTAAATTTGTCTTTATTGTCTTTTAATAAAAACAACAACTTGGTGAATTACAGTGCTGTTGCCTCAGATCAGTTTAGTGTCGTGCGTCCCAGCGGCACCCTATCCTACCTATGCCTCCCAGCCGGCACCCTATTCCCTACCTAGTGGTCCCAGCCGCCACCCCCTATTCCCACCTATGTGCGTCCCAGCCGCGCACCCTATTCCCTACCTAGTGCCTCCCAGCCGGCACCCTATTCCCTACCTAGTGCCTCCCAGCCGGCACCCTATTCCCTACCTAGTGCGTCCCAGCCGGCACCCTATTCCCTACCTAGTGCGTCCCAGCCGGCACCCTATTCCCTACCTAGTGCACTTCTTATGACCAGGGTCATATGCAAAACCCACTTCAGACTCAGCCTTCACATTAATAATACAAACATGAACACAATACTCATTCTGAGAACACTCCTCCACTACATTGTGTTCTGTGTGTGAACACGTCGTTATTTTATTTATCAATTATGTTAAATAGTAGGCAGTTAAAAGGCGCTTCGTGACTTAAACTTCTTCATATTCATATTTTGACAGGGTTGGAGTGTTTTTAAGGGGTGGTTGCGAGTGGTTTGTGTGGGTTGGTGTTCACGGGGAGCATATTAAGGGCAGTGTGAGGTCACTTTAACACACCACAGGCAGACACACACACACACACACACACACACACACAGAGTGGCTGAGGAAAACTCTTGAAATACGGCAATTACAACAATTCTAACCAACGCTGTTGATTCCACACAGAGAAATACAAACAAAAACAACAAGACAAACAAAACAACAAGAGGAGCATTAAAACAACAAAGCCTCCTGAGTCTTCTCTCAACTCGTTAGTTTGATAATCAGATACAATTGATCCGGCTGGGGCTATTTCTAAATAATTCCCTTTACAATACAACCAGGATAACTAACTCAACTCAGATTGTTCTTTTCTCATAAAAAGATGAATAGTTTAGAAAAGCAGCGCTAATGAGGAGAAGGGAGAAGAGGATGGAGAGAGGAGAGAGGATAGGAGAGAGAGAGGGGAGGAAGAAGGAGAGGAGAGGAAGAGGATGAGGAGCGAGGGAGGAAGAGGATGGAGGAGAGAGGAGGAGGAGAGGAGAGAGGGAGGAAGAAGGAGAGGAGGAGAGGAGAGAGGATGGAGGAGAGGAGAGAGGAGGGAAGAGGATGGAGAAGAGGAATGAGAGAGAAGGGGAGAAGAGGAGAGAGAAGAAGAGGAGAGGGGGGAGAAGAGGATGGAGAGAGAGGAGGAGAAAAGGAGAGGAGAGAGGAGGATGAGGAAGGAGAGAGGAGAGGATGGAGGAAGAGATGGAGGAGAGGAGAGAGGGGAGGAGAAGAGGATGAGGAGAGAGAGAAAGAGGATGAGGAGAGAGGAGAGAGGGAAGAAGAAGGAGAGGAGAGGAAGAGGAGAGGAAGAGGAGCGGGGGAGAGAGAGAGGGACGGAGGAGAGAAGAGGATATAGGAGTGGAGAGAGGGAAGCAAGAGGAGTGGAGAGAGGGAAGGCAGAGGATGGAGGAAGGACAGGGAAAAAGGGAGAAAGAAGGGAGAGGAAGAGGAGTAGGGAGGAAAGGAGAGAATGGGAGGAAGAGGGGAGGGAGAAGGAGAGAAGAGGGGAGAGGATAGGAAGAGGGAGGAAGAAGGAGAGAAGAAAGAAAGAGGATGGAGGAGAGGAGAGAGAGCATCAGAGACGTACCTTCCTCTTACCAGTGAGCGGCTGTTTTCATTGTAAGCAAAAGCAGCACGCAGCCAATGAAGATTTTAATTGATGCCCATAAATAATTCCTTGTGTACATTTCGCTTAAGTCGGATTTGCTGTTTATTTGACGATTGGAATTAGTCATTATCGTGGTGTGCTTTCTGTTGATGTTGGAGATCAGATGAAGATTTTATTTATTAATATATCGCTCCGCTTAATATCCTCAGATCTGGCCCCATTAATGAAGTTAAAATCCACATTGAGAATTTAGAGAACTTGAGCATTGCCACAGTGCTGCTTTCATCCTATCCTCACAGAACAGTCTGTACTGGGCCACTGCTAAGCTCCTCCCCAGTCTGTACTGAGCCCACCGCTATCTCCTCCCAGTCTGTACTGACCCACCGCTATCTCCTCCCAGTCTGTACTGAGCACCACGCTATCTCCTCCCAGTCTGTACTGAGCCCACCGCTATCTCCTCCCAGTCGCTACTGGCCCGCCGCTATTCCTCCCTCTGTACTGGGCCCACCGCTATCTCCTCCCAGCCTGTACTGAGCACACCGCTATCTCCTCCCAGCCTGTACTGAGCACACCGCTATCTCCTCCCAGCCTGTACTGAGCACACTGCTATCTCCTCCCAGTCGTACTGAGCACACCGCTATCTCCTCCCAGCCTGTACTGAGCACACTGCCTATCTCCTCCCAGTCTGTACTGAGCACACTGCATCTCCTCCCAGTCTTACTGACCACTGATATCTCCTCCCAGTCTGTACTGATCCCACTCATTCTCCTCCCAGTCGCTACTGGCCCACTCGCTATCTCCTCCCAGTCTGTACTGACCCACTATATCTCCTCCCAGTCTGTACTGATCCCACTGATATCTCCTCCCAGTCTGTACTGAGCACACTGCTATCTCCTCCCAGTCTGTACTGGGCCCACCGCTATCTCCTCCCAGTCTGTACTGATCCCACTGATATCTCCTCCCAGTCTTACTGAGCACACGGCTATCTCCTCCCAGTCTGTACTGGCCCACTGCTATCTCCTCCCAGTCTGTACTGGGCCCGGTCTATCTCCTCCCAGGCTGTACTGGGCCCGGTGCATCTCCTCCCAGCCTGTACTGGGCCCGCTGCCTATCTCCTCCCAGTCTGTACTGGCCCGCTGCTACTCTCCCAGCTGTACTGAGACACTGCTATCTCCTCCCAGCCTGTACTGAGCACACTGCTATCTCCTCCCAGGTCTGTACTGGCCCACTGCATCTCCTCCCAGTCTGTACTGACCACTGCTATCTCCTCCACTGTACTGGCCCCGCTATCTCCTCCCTCTGTACTGATCCACTGATATCTCCTCCCAGTCTGTACTGAGCACACCGGCTATCTCCTCCCAGTCTGTACTGGGCCCACTGCTATCTCCTCCCAGTCTGTACTGGCCGGTCTATCTCCTCCCAGTCTGTACTGGGCCCTGCTATCTCCTCCCATCTGTACTGGGCCCGCTGCTATCTCTCCCAGTCTGTACTGGCCCGCTGCATCTCCTCCCAGTCTGTACTGAGGACACTGCTATCTCCTCCCAGCCTGTACTGAGCACACTGCTATCGCCTCCAGTCTGTACTGGCCCACTCTATCTCCTCCCATCTGTACTGAAGACACTGCTATCTCCTCCCAGTCTGTACTGGCCCACCGCTATCTCCTCCCAGTCTGTACTGGGCCCCGCTATCTCCTCCCAGCCTGTACTGGGCCCCCGCTATCTCCTCCCAGCCTGTACTGGCCCACGCTATCTCCTCCCAACCTGTACTGGGCCCAGCTTCTATCTCCTCCAGCCTGTACGGGCCCACTGCTACTCTCCAGCCTGTACTGACCCACCGCTATCTCCTCCTAGCCTGTACTGGGCCCACCGCTATCTCCTCCCAGCCTGTACTGGGCCACCGCTATCTCCTTCCAGCCTGTACTGGGCCCACGCCTATCTCCTCCCGTCCGTACTGATCCACTGATATTCTCTCCCAGCCGACATGATCCCACTGCTATATCCTCCCAGCCTGTACTGAGCCCACTGCTATCCCTCCCCAGCCGCGTACTGAGCCACTGCATATCCTCCCAGCCGTACTGGCCGCTCATCTCCCCCAGCCTGTACTGAGCCACTGCTATCTCCTCCCAGCCTGTACTGCGCACTGCTATCTCCTCCCAGCCTGATACTGAGCCCGCTGCTATCTCCTCCCATGCTTGTACTGGCCACCGCTATCTCCTCCCAGCCTTACTGGCCCGCGCACTAGGTAGGGAATAGGGTGCCGGCTGGGACGCACTAGGTAGGGAATAGGGTGCCGGCTGGGAGGCACTAGGTAGGGAATAGGGTGCCGGCTGGGACGCACGACAACTAAACTGATCTGAGGCAACAGCACTGTAATTACCAAGTTGTTGTTTTTATTAAAAGACAATAAAGACAAATTTAATGAAGAAGATTCAGAAACCATATAATAGCCTCTCTCTCTCCCAACCCACAGATGGCTTTGTTTGGTCTTTTTGGTTTCGTAACGTTGTAATTTGTTGTGAAGATAAGCGGGCCCAATTAGGACGGGATTATTTCATCTATCGTAGAGGGGAGCAAGACGAGGACCGCCTCGAGGCTCGAGCATCATCGTGTTCGTACGCTGGGTTACGTCCCAAATGCACTACTTTAGACCAGAGCCCCCCCCCCCCCAGGCAAAAGTAGTGCACTACGTAGGGATTAGGGTGCCATTCTGGTTAAAAGTAGTGCACTACGTAGGGATTAGGGTGCCATTCTGGTCAAAAGTAGTGCACTATGTAGGGATTAGGGTGCCATTATGGTCAAAAGTAGTGCACTACGTAGGGATTAGGGTGCCATTCTGGTCAAAAGTAGTGCACTACGTAGGGATTAGGGTGCCATTATGGTCAAAAGTAGTGCACTATGTAGGGATTAGGGTGCCATTCTGGTCAAGAGTAGTGCACTATGTAGGGATTAGGATGCCGTTCAGGTAGTAGACTGACTGTTGTTGCAACGCTACTTTGAAAAACAAGAGGCAGAACGTTGGGTTTAAAGACTCCATATGTCTGTTTGTTAGATGTTATTTTGGATGAGTTAAGGATGTGAACATCTACTGCACGTACTATTAACTGGGACGTCACTATTAACTGGGATGTCACTATGTCACTATTAACTGGGACGTCACTATGTCACTATTAACTGGGATGTCACTATTAACTGGGACGTCACTATTAACTGGGATGTCACTATTAACT
>NW_019946896.1:0-26742 GCF_002910315.2 Salvelinus sp. IW2-2015 | reverse complement strand
GTGAGAGTTCATATCCCCCCTTATCAGTTATCCACTGATGTTACATATCCAACAAAATCAGATCAACATCAAGAATCAGGGATCCCTGAAGGAAGTGAGGAGCAGGAAGCATTTTTTTAAAGGGATAGTTCACTTTGAAATGACAACACCTCAGTCGAAATGTTGTTCAATCTGACAAAAATGAAACTATGGTTTAAAGTGTTTGATCAGGACCCCTTGTGAACTACTCCACTACAGCAATTATTAAGAGCACAGGTCTGTCTCCCCCCCCCCCCCCCACACCTCTCCTCCCCAACGCTACCTTCCCTAAGATGTATAAGATTCAGCAGTCTGCCCCCTGCTGGCAGTACCCTAACCCTGCACCCCAAAGGGAACGGCACGCTGCTGGCTTTGTATCCATGGTGACTATCCATTMATTTACCTCAGTAGTGACTAGTAGCTGCCCAGTAGTAAAGGACTGGAGGAGTCCTCCGCCGCTAACCGCTTTGTTAGCTAGCATTAGCTGTTAGCTTTCTTTAGCTAGCCAACGTTAGATTTGTGTCGTTTTTGCATTGCTTTTTTTGTTGTTGTTGTTGTTTTGGGACGTGGTGGGATTCCTGTGAGTTGCTTATGGTTGGTCACTGAGCAGAAACARATAAATATGTATTCCTAGGAATCAGGGTTTCTTAAACTATGGGTCGGGACCCATATTGGTCCCTGGGGCGTGTGAGAGGCGGGTGGCGAGTTATAATGAATATACATCTATAATCACACRTWATTKCTTCYTAATTTGRGTCAYGGGAAGATGGACTATTTTCTAATTTGGGTCTCGAGCTGAAAAAGTTTATTAGATTCAGAAATGTGATTTTATGTGACAACATGAAGCACTCACAGCAAGAACACCAACCAACCGAATCTAAAGAAGAGTAGCCTGTCTGTCCGTCCCTGTCTGTCTGTCCCTGTCTGTCTGTCCCTGTCTGTCTGTCCCTGTCTGTATGTCCCTGTCTGCCTGTATGTCCCTGCCTTGTATGTCCCTGCCTGTATGTCCCTGCCTGTATGTCCCTGCCTTGTATGTCCCTGCCTTGTATGTCCCTGCCTGTATGTCCCTGCCTGTATGCCTGTATGCCTGTATGTCCCTGCCTGTATGTCCCTGCCTTGTATGTCCCTGCCTGTATGTCCCTGTCTGTATGTCATCTACCCATGCATACATAATGTATTCAATTTCTACATTGGGATCTACATCGACATGATCATACCTTTTTCTCGGGATCAGTTTTGCCTTCTAGATCATAATGAATGTGACTATATGGACATGGGAGGACCTGATCCTAGATCATAATGAATGTGACTATATGGACATGGGAGGACCTGATCCTAGATTCATAATGAATGTGACTATATGGACATGGGAGGACCTGATCCTAGATCATAATGAATGTGACTATATGGACAGGGGAGAACCTGATCCTAGATCATAATGAATGTGACTATATGGACAGGGGAGAACCTGATCCTAGATCATAATGAATGTGACTATATAGACAGGGGAGAACCTGATCCTAGATCATAATGAATGTGACTATATAGACAGGGGAGAACCTGATCCTAGATCATAATGAATGTGACTATATGGTTCTGCTGGGCTGTRGACCAAACAGGGGCTGCTGGTTCTGCTGGGCTGTAGACCAAACAGGGGCTGCTGGTTCAGTCCGCAGAAACTTCCATTTAATGTCAGATTTGACAAATTTGTAATTAGAGAGTTTGAAGTTCTTTGTGGAATAGAGGGAAAGCAGCCCCATGGGAAAGTATACGCTGGGGGAGGATAGCAGGAATGTTGATATCTAAAACAGAACCAATATTTCAGCTCACTTCCTGGTTTTGTTTTGACGTGATTGGTGCGTTAGGTCACATGATTGGTATTMATGACTATCCCGTTAAACACTGGTGTCCAATCGCTCAGTTTTCCACTCTCTCATGTATGGCTTGATGACACGAGGTCATTGAGATGAATGATGGTGTCATATTGAGTTGATGAAGGAACATCTAGAGAGACTTGAGGAAACCTAGTTATGTAAAAACAAAAAATAGTGTTTTCTTTTAACATGTTGTTACATAGCACTCCAGTTGCTGAAATAATGTAACAACAATGTWGTTATTGTAGTAATTACAGTGTAACCTTAATGGTGTAAGAGCAACTTATAAAAGCAACGTTCTATCGAACACAAATGTCTCACTGTCTCTTTAATTCATGAAGTAATATCTTCCTCCCACAGCTGTAGATCGCCTCTCCAGCCTCGTGATGTCATCGGGGAGTTGYGATGTCATCCAACCCTCCATACTGGATCAGTCCAGAACTTCCCAGGAGGCCAATGGGGGTTCTCCAAATCCAGGAATTCCTTCCTCCTCCTCCTCAGCAGCAAATCACAATTTCAAACCCACAGCCCCAACCAACCACAGCAGTGATATACCTGTCACCTACATCGATGACGTCATAACCGAACTAAGTTCCTCCGATGTTGAGAGTGCGCTCTCATCCAAAAACCACAAAGCCCCTTCAGAAGCACAATGTACTGAGACTACATCCTGCAAGTCAGCTCTAGACAGCAAGGCCCTGCTAGAGAAAGACAAAAGTAATGTTCAGACTCCTCCAACACGGCCCAGTCAGTTGGACTTCTCTGTCTTGGACTCTGGAAACAATGGTCGCCTCTTGCCTGTGGGTAAAACATTCTTGAACAATTACTCCAGAAACTTTAGCAGTAATCTCACAGACGAGGGGAAGAATGCTCTTTCAAACGGGGTGGATAAACCACCTGGCGCCTCAAAGTGCCACATGTACAACCAGGTCGATGACAGCGATTCAGAGAGTGAAGACACCGTCACGGACAACAGCCACGGCGCTGCAGGCGCTGAGCCACAGGACACAGAGTCTGATGAGGAGGAAGTGGAGATTTGTTACAGTGAGGCCCAGCGACCCGGCACTCTGAGCCAGGCAGYGCTGACTCACCCAACAGATGGGCCATTGTCTCCCCGGCTCTCTATCCCTATCTCTGGCTCTGGCTCTGACGGCAGCCACAATACAAACGAGTCTGGGCCCTTTGATGTAGTACTAGACTCTGCTGCTTATGCCACTTCTGATAATGCCTCTCAGCATAACAAAGACTGCTCTGTGGTAACAACAACCCAATCCAACCCTAACACTTCCCCCTCGCTGTCTCAGAGTCTATCTGGCTCGCAGTCCTCAGGTGCCTGTTTGACTGCAGAGTCCAAAGCTTCCCCTTGCCAAATGGTGCCCCCCCAGTCTTCCAAGGACACAGATTCTGTACCCACTCCAGGCCCTGCAGGGCCTTCAGAATGCTTTGCCAATGGGGTTAGTGGCAGCAACGTTGTTACACCTGTGATAAAACCCAGCCAGGCACCTTCTCTAAGTGTTGTAGCAGCTAGCCACAGCCTCACCCCACGGAGTCAGGAGAGGACAGCCAGGCCGACTTCAGGTAAACTATCTAATAGTACATCATCATCGCCATCATCATCATCATCATCATCATCATCATCAGCAGCAGCATCCCACTCAACGGCGGCGAAGGCGATATCCTCCAACTATATTAGATCTGGCTCATCGAGGCCATCGCTAACAACGACAAGAGACAGGGAGAGAGAGAAAGTTTCCCTGGAACCCAGGTCAGTCCAGAATAACCCTACTAGTCCCTCTCTTCCGATGTCCAAACTGAAGGGGCTCAGCATCAAGAGTAAGAACAAAACCCAGCAGCAGCAGCAGCTTTCCCCGAAACCAGCCAGAGCCGAAAGTCCGGCGGTTCTTGGGAAAGCAAGCAAAACTTCCCCGCTCCAGTCCCCCAAACTGCAAGCCAAGAAGGTAGACTCTCCTCTGCCAACCAGAAAGGCAGCAGCCTCATCTAGCAGCTTAAAGACTGGCAAACAGTTGGAACTGAGCAGAATCAGTAGCAGGAGCCCCACCTCGCCCAAACCAGGTGACCGAGCCCAGGACAAGTGCAAACCCAAGTCCAACCCCACTACCACGTTGGAGGCAGCACAGTCAGCCAAGTTGGAGCTTCACCCTAACAAAGAAGAGCAAGTGACACCAGCTACGTCCAAGGAACAACCGGAGCCAGTCCCAACTACCCAGAGGACTTTCATTGAGGTGCGACTCTCATCTGCCTCTTCTACTCTTCCTTCCTCCTCATCGTCTACGCCAGTTCTGATGCGAAAGGAAACGGTKAATTCAAAGAATTACTCAATTACCCAAATGACTCATATACCAGATATTACGTCACAGGTTAATGGAAGTGCAGTAGAGACCAATCTCAGGCCTGCTGCTCCTGCACCCCCTGACTCTGTGTGTAATCCAGAAAACGTCACTACAAATTCAGCAGTGAACTCAATAGTCCTAGAATCCATAGATGTGGTTCCTTTGCCTATAAGCAATGGTATCATAAACATCTCTCTCGGAAACTCCCGTCTAACAGATAYGGCTGTGGAAAACCTGAAAGCCAACAAGTCCAAACTGAAGATGATGGAGCGCCGTAGTTTCTCCACGGACAACAGCGCCCCCGGGGATCCAAACCCCTTCTCTGTCCGCCAGAGAATCATGTCCTTTGAGAACCTGGCCAGCTTCGACAAGCCAGCGCTCAAATGTATCGAGATTCAGTCCTTCGCTCAGTCCTATGCTCTGACGGCAACGTTGAAGCCGCCTCTTAACCGAAGACTGTCTGGCTACATGTCCGGCTCGGTGAGCTCCATAGACTGCCGCTCGCTACGAAGAAGCTTCAGCTCATGCGTCGACAACTTTAACGCCTCAACCCCCTTGACCCCTTTGTCGCCTCAGCTTCGCAAGTCGCCGTCAAGTCTGACTCTCCCGAACTTTCACATTTTGACACAAAGCTGCAGCGCAAACGAAGCTCCACTTGGACAAACACGGGACAAACCCGCGGACGGCGAAATCTCCRAAATGTTGCCCCCAGGGGGTGTGACCCTAACTCCTCAAACGCCCCCGGTGATGCGGCGCCGCCAGGCTCGGGGCCATGCTAACCTGTCCCGATCCAGATTGAGGGAGCTCAGGGCCCTTAGCATGCCCGACCTGGACAAGCTGTACACCGATGACTTCTCCAGCAACCCACGGACCAACGGCACATTTAAGACGGAGCTGGAGATCCACCCAGCCAGGTCCACAGAGGCCCTCCAGAACCAGACAGGGTGCTGTCAACTGCCTGCTGAACCCACAGGTGTGCCCCCGACCAGGCACAGCCGGAGCGACGCTGGGGCCAGCAACTGGTCCATCAGGTGAGTAAAAACACCAACCATCTCTATACTATTCTATTTCAACAATGTGATTCAAATATCCAAATACTTAACTTTCCCAGGATTTCAGACAGACAGACAGAGACAGACAGACAGAGACAGACAGACAGAGACAGACAGAGACAGACAGACAGAGACAGACGGACAGAGACAGACGGACGGACGGACAGACAGACGCATACGAGTAAAGCAGTGTCACTATACTATACTAACCCATATTTAATGTTCTGTTTTCGGTCTTCTTTCCAGTTTGACAGTGCTGGCTGGCTCTCCGGTGGGCAGAGTAAGCTGCAGACGGTCCTGGCCTCCGTGACCTCCAAGACCGACGTGTTGGCCCTGCTACAGGAGGCCAAAGCTCTCTCTCAGGTAACCAAATACAGTTGTTTGTTTTTTTTGCCTGGTCACCGATTTATTTTGCTGTCTTTACCACTGTGTTTGGCGTGACAATGACCATAAGAGTTGGTGTTAACAGATCTGGATCGAGGCTAGAGGAGAGGAGCGTGAGCGATATGTTCTGAGACAGTATTTTCATCCTTGTCTTGAAAGCTCACTTTCTGTTGTGTGTGTGTGTGTTGGTGTTGTGTGGTGTGTGTGTGTGTGTGTGTGTGTTGTGTGTGTGTGTGTGTGTGTTGTGTGTGGTGTGTGGTGTGTGTGTGTGTTGCGTCTTGTCTCCCCCTCTATCCTAGGTTAAAGATGATACCCACCCTTTGTAGTCTTCTCCAAAGAAGAGGGTTCAGGACTTGTTTCAGCCATCGCTGGAGGAGTGGACCTTTGAGCAGAAATCCTATATCTGTAAGTACAGTAGTGTGTTTTGTATTTTAGCAGAAAACGCTATTTGGATATTTGAGTAATGTAATGTGGCATATTGTTAGGGAATCTATTTTAATTTGAAAATATGTCACATTTAGCAAAAGGGATTACATTGGATTTTCATCCTACAGATGTACACAACCTGTTCCACATGGCACTTACAGCTATAAATCACATTTAGAATGTAAAATTACAGCTATAAATCACATTTAGAATAAAGTTAGTAAATTACAGCTATAAATCACATTTAGAATGTCAAAATTACACCTATAAATCCATTTAGAATGTCAAATGACAGCTATAAATCACTTTTTGAATAAGTTAGTAAAATTACAGCTATAATCACATTTAGAATGTTAAAATTACACCTATAAATCACATTTAGAATAAATTAGTAAAATTACAGCTATAAATCACATTTAGAATGTCAAATTAAAGCTATAAATCACATTTAGAATGTCAAAATTACAGCTAAATAAATCACATTTAGAATAAGTTAGTAAATTACAGCTATAAATCTAATTTAGAATGTAAAATTACAGCTATAAATCTAATTAGAATGTAAAATTACAGCTATAAATCTCATTTAGAAAGTAAAATTACACCTATAAATCACATTTAGAATAAGTTAGTAAATTACAGCTATAAACACTTTTAGAATAAGTTAGTAAAATTACAGCTATTAAATCACATTTAGAATGTAAAATTACAGCTAAATCTTCATTTAGAATTAAATTAACTATAAATCTCATTTAGAATAAGTTGTAAAATTACAGCTATAAATCACTTTTAGAATAAGTTAAAGAAATTACAGCTATAAATCACATTTAGAATACGTTTGATCAAATTACAGCTATAAATCACTTTTAGATAAGTTAGTAAAAAATTACAGCTATAAATCACATTTAGAATAAGGTTAGTAAAATTACAGCTATAAATCATTGTTAGAATAAGTTAGTAAAATTACAGCTATAAATCACTTTTAGAATACGTTTGTAAAAATTACAGCTATAAATCACTTTTAGAATAAGTTAGTAAAATTACAGCTATAAATCACATTTAGAATAAAGTAGTAAAATTACAGCTTAAATCACTTTTAGAATAGATTTAGTAAAATTACAGCTATAAATCACATTTAGAATACGTTTGTAAAATTACAGCTATAAATCACTTTTAGAATAAGTTAGTAAAATACAGCTATAAATCACATTTAGAATAAGTTAGATCAAACTTACAGCTATAAATCAATTTTTAGAATAAGTTAGTAAAATTACAGCTATAAATTCACTTTGAGAATACGTTTGTAAAATTACAGCTATAAATCACTTTTAGAAATAAGTTTAGTAAAATTACAAGCTATAAATCACCATTTAGAATAAGTTAGTTAAAATTACAGCTATAAATCACTTTTAGAATAATTAGTAAAAATTACAGCTATAAATCACATTTAGATACGTTTGTTAAAATTACAGCTATAAATCACTTTTAGAATGTCAAATTACAGCTATAAATCACATTTAGAATACGTTTTTAAAATTACAGCTATAAATCACATTTAGAACTACGTTTGTAAAATTACAGCTATAAATCACATTTAGAATGTCAAATTACAGCTATTAATCACATTTAGAATACGTTTGTAAAATTACAGCTAGAAATCACATTTAGAATGTCAAATTAAAAGCTATAATCACATATTAGAATGTCAAATTACAGCTATAAATCACATTTAGAAATAGTTAGTCAAATTACAGCTATAAATCATCATTTAGAATGTAAAATTAACACCCCAGCGCTTCACAAGTATAAACTCTGGGGTGTGAAGACATACACATTAATTTATTCAATTTATTCATTTCTGTTGGAAGAAATCAAATTTAAAAGGGAATAACGGCAAATTTAGAAAAATTCCAAACTCCTCTGAGTAGTTTGAGTTCGTCGTCAGGTGCCCACCTCTCTCACTCAGGGAGAGCTACAGAGTGCCCACCTCTCTCACGCAGGGAGAGCTACAGAGTGCCCACCTCTCTCACTCAGGGAGAGCTACAGAGTGCCCACCTCTCTCACTCAGGGAGAGCGAGCTGGAGAGAAAGCTAAGTCCCCAGGTTATGCAGGCCTCCACTCACTGCAGCGCTAGTTACAACTTTGTGGAATGACGCAAATCTACACAAAAAGAAAAAAGAATACACTTTCTGTCACAGCGAACATACTACGTTCGGGAAGTCCGATCGATTGCGCGATTATGGCATATACATTTTTATGTGATAAACTTTTGGCTCGTGGTTCATAATTTGACCTTTTCTGAGATTTCTGCCAAGCAAGGACGAAATGCGTGTGGGCTTACTGTTCATACAACAACACGAGGGGACTCCTAAACACAACCAATAGCCTACATCAACAACACGAGGGGACTCCTAAACACAACCAATAGCCTACATCAACAACACGAGGGGACTCCTAAACACAACCAATAGCCTACATCAGACTTCAACACTTAACACAACACGCCTTCTTTTACTATATAGTCAGAAGCATCGTTAGTAGCCAGGCAGAAAGATGCTATACTCTGAAGATGGCATCGTAGCCACACAAATACATTAGAAAATCAATGTCGATCAGAAACACTGTGCTCACAACCTTTATGTCCTAAATTTTAGATACAGTTTCTAAATTTGCCTTTAATTTGCCTTTTTTTTAAAAATACAAATTCCTACAGATCTACAAAATGTGCTCCACATTTTCAAAGTAAAATAAAATAAAAAAGTATAGAATATGTTGTAAATGAATAACAAATACAAAAAAAATATGATTTCTTGATTGCGTATACCCTTCAAACCCCAGACTTAATACTTGGTGGAAGTGGCTTGTTGTAGCTCTACCTGGCTCTCCCTGAGAGAGAGAGAGGTGCCCACACTGTAGCTCTACCTGGCTCTCCCTGAGAGAGAGAGGTGCCCACGTCGACAGACTGTGAAGACTGTATAAGAGCAGTGTAGACTTTCACTAAGGCCCTGCAAAATGTTTAATCTTAACTCCACCCACTGCGCTGTGTTTGGCCAGGTCCATCGTGTCTTCTCCAAAGGGCTGGCTGGCCTGGAAGGTACCATTCAGCAGGGGGACAGCGTCCTGTCCATCAACGGCAGCAGCTTGGAGGGGATGTCCCACGTAGAAGCCGTGTCCTGTCTCCACCAGGCTAGACTGTCCACTCAGACCCTGGTGGTCCTTCGCAGGGGAAAGGACAGTGAAGGACAGCTGTCCCCGAGACACCATGACCTGTACCACTGCACAGGACGAAGCTACTCCCCAGGGTGCAGAGACAACGGGCCTGAAACAGCTAGACCCGGTATGGGACTGGGAGGGAGGGACAGACATACAGTACCAGTCAAAAGCTTTGGACACAACCTACTCATTCCATTGTTGACTGGTGTGTGTGTGTGTGTGTGTGTGTGTTCCAGTAGTGGTGGAAATGGGTCCTGATGGGGCTCTGAGGGTACAGCTCCTGAAGACATCAGCTGGTCTGGGCTTCAGTCTGGAGGGGGGCAAAGCCTCGGCTCATGGAGACCGCCCACTCAACATCAAACGAGTCTTCAAAGGTCAGCGCACACACACACACACACCTACCTACCTACCTACCTACCTACCTCCCTCCCTCCCTCCCTCAGGAAACTCTGATCTAGGCAGTATGTTTCTTCATGACTGGGCTTGTGTGCTGAGTCAGTGTCAGAACATGTTCACCAGATGTCGCCAGTGATCAGCATGCTAGTCAGAACAGACAGGTTCAGTAAGTTAGTCTGCCGACACAGACATCACAACGAGGAGAGGCAGTGTAAGTCAAGGAAAATCCCACACAGTATCTATTACAACAGGGTTTCATAGAGCCACAACCAAAGTTGTCCTTCTTTATTTAACAAAAATGAATAAATACTCTTTACACATTAAACTACTCCTCTGTGTAAATACAAGGTGTGTTCATTAAACGTATGGGTAACATTTTACTTAAAGTGATAGTTCAGGATATTGGCAATGAATCACTTCCCCAGAGTCAGATAAACTCGTGGATACTTCCCCAGAGTCAGATAAACTCGTGGATACTTCCCCAGAGTCAGATAAACTCGTGAATACTTCCCCAGAGTCAGGTGAACTCATGGATACTTCCCCAGAGTCAGGTGAACTCATGGATACTTCCCCAGAGTCAGGTGAACTCGTGGATACTTCCCCAGAGTCAGGTGAACTCATGGATACTTCCCCAGAGTCAGATGAACTCATGGATACTTCCCCAGAGTCAGATCAACTCATGGATACTTCCCCAGAGTCAGGTGAACTCGTGGATACTTCCCCAGAGTCAGATGAACTCATGGATACTTCCCCAGAGTCAGATGAACTCATGGATACTTCCCCAGAGTCAGGTGAACTCATGGTTACTTCCCCAGAGTCAGATGAACTCATGGATACCATTTGAATGTCTCTACATCAAGGAAGTTAAGAGGTAGTTTCGCGAGCCAATGCTAACAAGCGTTAGCGCAATGGCTGGACATCTTTTGGCTATCTACTAGGATAACACTACTTAGTAATTATGCTAACGCTAGTTAGCAACTTCCTCCAGACATAAAAATGGGATCCACGTGTTCATCTGACTCTAGGAAAGTAGATAAAGGGCTTCATTGCCAAAATCCTGAACTATCCCTTTAAAGCCAACCAGTATTATGATAAGGTTATAATACATTATAAGACTTGTCATAAGCATGTACAGGGTTACCCCTTATATTGACTAACCATGTTCTCCTCCCATCCTCTAGGTGGTGCTGCGGAGCTGTCGCGTGTTGTGGACGTGGGGGATGAGGTACTGGAGGTGAACGGGAGCTCGCTGCAGGGCCTCATGCATTACGACGCCTGGAACATTATCAAGACTGTCAGCAAAGGCCCCGTGCAGCTTGTCATCAGGAAACCACGGACCTCTGTATGACTCAACAGACATATCGACTGGACATACACAGAACTCATGTGTCAGTCTGGTTGACGTGTAACCTGACATCCATAGAATGGATATGTCAGCCTCGTTGACGTACAACGGTGAAACACAGGATTTCTGTATGGCCGATGGACTGGTCAGACATATCTTACACAACTCCAAGGTGACATATAACTACAATGGAGAAATGTCCTTTTAAAAAAAAAATATTACATATTCTAACGAGGCTTACAGACATGTTGGGCTAACATTGCAGGGTTATTCCCCCCCCTCCCCCTCCCCCCCAGAGTAAATTTGGTCCGGGATGGATCTATGTCTTAGTGTGCCAAAAGAACAAGAGAGACTTTCACTTGTTTAACTTTTTTACTTTTTTATGACGTCACCTTGTGATGGTGTTTTTAATATCGCTGACCTACTCAGGCGGTGGTGCTGTGCTGTAGGAGGATATTTTGTTATCTAAGAAGGTGGGTGAAACTTTTATTCAGTGTACAGTGCATTCTGGAAAGTATTCAGACGCCTTGATTTTTTCCCACGTTTTGTTATGTTACAGCCTTACTCTAAATCGGATTAAATAAATAAAAAAAATACTCAGCAATCTACACAAAATATCCCATAATGACAAAGCGAAAACAGGTTTTTAGATTTTTTTGCGTATTCATGAAGAAAAAATACCCTATTTCCATAAGTATTCAGACCCTTTCCTATGAGACACGACATAGAGGTCAGGTGCATCCTGTTTTCATTGATCATCTTGAGATGTTTCTACCACTTGATTGGAGTCCACCTGTGGTCAATTAAATTGATTGGACATGATTTGGAAAGGCACACACCTGTCTATATAAAGTCTCACAGTTGACAGTGCATGTCAGAGCAAAAACCAAGCCATGAGGTTGAAGGAATTGTCCATAGAGCGCCGAGACCGGATTGTGTCGAGGCACAGATCTGAGGAAGGGTACCAAACCATTTCTGCAGCATTGAAGGTCCTCAACAACACAATGGCCTCCATCATTCTAAAATGGGAGAAGTTTGGAACCCCCAAGACTCTTCCTAGAGCTGGCCGCCAGGCCAAACTGAGCAATCGGGGAGAAGGGCCTTGTTCAGGGAGGTGAGCAAGAACCTGATGGTCACTCTGACAGAGCTCCAGAGTTCCTCTGTGGAGATGGGAGAACCTTCCAGAAGGACAACCATCTCTGCAGCACTCCATTAATCAGGCCTTTATGGTAGAGTGGCCAGACGGTAGCCACTCCTCAGTAAAAGGCACATGACAGCCCGCTTGGAGTTTGCCAAAAGGCACCTAAAGACTCTTAGACCATGAGAAACAAGATTATCTGTTCTGATGAAACGAAGTTTGAACTCTTTGGCCTGAATTCCAAGCGTCACGTCTGGAGGAAACCTGTCACCATCCCTACGGTGAAGCATGGTGGTGGCAGCATCATGTTGTGGGGATGTTTTTCAGCAGCAGGGACTGGGAGACTAGTCAGGATCGAGGGAAAGATGAACGGAGCAAAGTACAGAGAGCTCCTTGATGAAAACCTGCTCCAGACCGCTCAGGTCCTCAGACTGGGGCGAAGGTTCACCTTCCAACAGGACAACGACCCTAAGCACACAGCCAAGACAATGCAGGAGTGGCTTCGGGACAAGTCTCTGAATGTCCTTGAGTGGCCCAGCCAGAGCCCGGACTTGAACCCAATCAAACATCTCTGGAGAGACCTGAAAATAGCTGTTCAGCAACACTCCCCATCCAACCTGACAGAGCTTGAGAGGATCTGCAGAGAGGAATGGGAGAAATTCCCCGAATATAGGTGTGCCAAGCTTGTAGCGTCATACCCAAGAAGACTCAAGGCTGTAATCGCTGCCAAAGGTGTTTCAACAAAGTCCTGAGTAAAGAGTCTGAATAATTATGGAAATGGGATATATGTTTTATTATTTAAAAAATTTGCTAAAATTACAAATAAAATATTTTTGCTTTGTCATCATGGGTATTGTGTGTAGATTGATGAGGGGGAAAAAACAATTTAATCAATTTTAGAATACGGTTGTAACCTAACAAAATGTGGAAAAGGCAAGGGGTCTGAATACTTTCTGAAGGCACTGTACATCTGTTATCAATATACAGTAAATAGTATAGTTTAGTATTTTATAGTATTGTCTAGAGGTTGTATAGTATATTGTATAGTTTAGTATAACTACTGTTGTTCATAGTTTTACTCTGGATTTTAGAAGAGGACAAACATGCAGTCATAACCTCTTGTTCATATAGAATCATATCAAACATGCAAATAATAACAATAATCAATGGACTGTGGTTTAGTTTTGCTGTTAGCATCAATGCTAACTGGCAAGGTACTGCTAATCAACTGTCACTTTTGTACAATAAGCTCAATAAGACTTTAATACTGCTCTACAAAGGCAAAACGCACTACATACATTTATTTTGTTACTGCAAAATCTTACTACAGTTATTTTTCTGTCTAGACAGCGATTTCTGACACATATATTCTGATCAACTGTCTTGTTCTTGTGTCAGGAAACTACTACTTTAATCAGATAATATACGTGACCATTACAACAGATCCTTTGTACGGCAGAACACAGTAAACAGGTTTTATTTTCCTCTGGAAATGTGATTATTATTGTAGGAATAATATAAAATTGTCACTTTGCCTTTCAAACATTTACTCCTTATTTGAACCAACCCTATATCTGTCATTCGGTATCTGTCACCCTGTATCCGTCATTCGGTATCTGTCACCCTGTATTTGTCAACCTGTATCTGTCACCCTGTATCTGTCACCCTGTATCCGTCATTCGGTATCTGTCACCCTGTATCTATCACCCTGTATCCGTCATTCGGTATATGTCAACCTGTATCCGTCATTCGGTATCTGTCACCTGTATCTGTCCCCCTGTATCCGTCATTCGGTATATGTCAACCTGTATCCGTCATTCGGTATCTGTCACCCTGTATCTGTCCCCCTGTATCCGTCATTCGGTATCTTCCCCCTGTATCCGTCATTCGGTATCTGTCACCCTGTATCTGTCACCCTGTATCTGTCACCCTGTATCTGTCAGCCTGTATATGTCACCCTGTATCCGTCATTCGGTATCTGCACCCTGTATCCGTCATTCGGTATCTGTCACCCTGATATCCGTCACCCTGTATCCTCACCCTGTACGTCATGTATCCGTTCGTACTGTCACCCTGTATCTGTCATTCGGTATATGTCATCCTGTATCTGTCACCCTGTTATCCGTCATTCGGTATCTGTCACCACCTGTATCTGTCAGCCTGTATCTTGTCACCTAACTCCTCACACTGACCAAATGTGATACCTACCTGTGTCATAGAGACTCGTGTCATAGAGACTCGTGTCAGAGAGACTCGTGTCATAGAGACTCGTGTCATAGAGACTTGTGTCATAGAGACTCGTGTCATAGAGACTCGTGTCATAGAGACTCGTGTCATAGAGACTCGTGTCATAGAGACTCGTGTCATAGAGACTCCTTGGAAGACAACTGTATTTGAAAGCTGAGTTGTAATAGTTCTACGGTATTAGTCTACATGTACTGTACTTGAAATGTGCATGCATAGTCTGAATATTGCTGTCCAGTTCACTGCTCTAAACCTGGTATTTTACACTGAACCAAAATATAAACATGTTTCATCACAGAAATGTTCCATACGCACAAAAAGCTTATTTCTCTCAAATTTTGTGCACAAATTTGTTTACATCCCAGTTAGTGAGCATTTTATGTTTTGTCAAGATAATCCATGCACCTGACAGGTGCGGCATATCAAGAATCTGTTTTAACAGCATGATCATTACACAGGTGCACCTTGKGCCGGGGACAAAAAAAGGCCACTCTAAAATGTGCAGTTTTGTCACACAACACAATACCACAGATATTTTGCAATTGGCATGCTGACTGCAGGAATGTCCACTAGAGCTGTTTCCAGAGAATTTAATGTTAATTTCTCTACCATAAACTGCCTCCAATGTCGTTTTAGACAATGTGGCAGTTTGTCCAACCGGCCTCACAACCGCAGACCACAGGACCTCCACATCCTGCTTCTTCACCTGCAGGATTGTCAGACGGGGAGGGGAGGGGGGTTGAGGAGTATTTCTGTCTGTAATAAAGCCCTTTTGTGGGGGGRAAATAATTCTGATTGGCTGGGCCTGGCTCCCAAGTGGGTGGGCCTATGGCCTCCCAGGCCCACCCATGGCTGTACCCCTGCCCAGYTGTGAAATCCATAGATTGGGACCTAATGAATTTATTTCAATTGACTGATTTTCTTGAATGAACTGTAAACTCAGCAAAATCTTTGAAATTATTGCATGTTGCATTTTATATTTTTGTTCAGTATAAAAMAATWATTTATTTTAAGGATATCATCAGTTTTGTTTTTTCCTCTGAAATACCAAAGCACACCATTGACGTGAAGTGTCTTACAGTTAAAGGTATTGGAAGTTACGTTATAGCCACTGGTGGTTTCCGTTTAGTTTTCTCTCTGAAATACCACAGAACCTGATGTCACAGCATTCATGTGACATGTCTTACGTTTAAAGAAGTAACATGGTTCAAACAGCTTATTAAAATACCCACATCATTCTGAAGCACAACTCTGTTTCGAAACGCTCTTCTGGCCCGAGTCCCGATTTAGAAGTGCGTCATTTCCTCCGTAGTTGGTATTCCCGACGCCATTTATGGAGTTGCAGGCGTTGCACGCGAGGTTCCCTTGGGCGTGCTCAACACATTTAAATCAACTGCTGAAACTCCTCCCACTTGYTGGCCAACAGATTTTCGCATGGAGTTTTCATTCAATAGGGTTTTCTGTACATTTATCTTAAACCCTTTACATATGGTATACCTTTTAATACGAATTTCGTCKAAAGACGAGAATACATGTAGAGAACTTGTTCAGGGTATTAGGGATCAATGAAAGAAAGCCGACTAGATACACGGWGTGTACAAAACATTAGGAACACCTTYCTAATATTGAGTTGCCCCCAGATTCAGCACCAATTGGTAGATTWAAAAAAWTACTCTGATCTTGTGGATTATTTAGGTTAAGGAAAGTATTTATGAATCATAAAATWAAAATAAAAACAGGTTATGAGAGCCTTTACGCACTTAAGATTAATTGTTTAATTAATTCTGATAATTGCCATATTCAGTTCTTATAAACCAATGGTAATGTTTAGTGTTYATAGAATTATAAAAGCGAGAATAGTGTACAATAGCAGGCTATACCCTCGTMTATTGCCTGCACTAACCATGGAACTGTGTGACGACACAAGTATTGTGCCTTACGTCGGGTTCAAACTGTTTACGGCTTTGTCTGCGCTCCGCTCCGTAACGATTTAATTAGCCTGTCAACTGTGACTAATGATCCTCAGCAACAACCACATAACGGTGATGACGTTTACAGAGGAAGCAAATTTAAGGTAAATGAAACAATTTAATTATATGGAATGATAATGTAGGCTATACCAACTAAAGGGAACTAACTGTACATTTGGCAGTAGTTTAGCCTATAAGATATTAAAAAATTATCATCCCTGCAAGTTAAAAGGCCTACAAGATTTTAATTATGCATAACGGCAAAGCATTTCATAAACTTTACTGTGGGGAAAATGGATATGTTGATATGTTTCAGTTTGTTGCCAAATGACTCCCATCCAACCTGACAGATCTTGAGAGATTCTGCAGAAGAAGAACGAGAGAAAGTCCCCAAATACCAGGTGTGCCAAGCTCGTAGCGTCATACCCAAGAAGACTCGAGGCTGTAACCGCTGCCAAAGGTGCTTCAACAAAGTACTGAGTAAAGGGGTCTGAATACTTATGGAAATGTCCTATTTCAGTTTTATTTGTTAAACATTTGCCACGGGTAACTACCTGCATTAATCCTGCCCTGAGCAGCACTTTCATTCACAGGGTGATTAGCATACTTTAAAAACAAACATAACATTTAAAAAAACGTATATATTTAAATCTTCCTGCTGATAGGCCATCAACTGTGGATGGGCGTTTCCATTGCTTTCCATTGCTTTCCATCTGGTTAGGTAGGTTTACACTACCAGAAGACACCTGGCCACATGGGCAATCCCCAAGCATGTTGTCTGGGAACATTCAACACATCCGCAATATATTTACTACAAACCGATTTGATATCAACATCGAATCGAAAAAAATGCAACATATTAATATAGATTTTCCATAACACTAATGGGTTTATTTGATTGAAATGAATGAATTTAATCATAGTTTGAAAGAGACCATGAATTAAACTGTAACATTGTATGAAATTGATATTGGTGACTGTAGAGAATGAWCGTAGTTTAACCTGAGTGTTGTCGATAGGGTCTATCTTTAGTCATCTTTGTCAACACACAGGTACTCTACTTTTTATCAACAGCCCCAAAAATGTATTTGGTGTTTCAAATACAGTGTATTGCGTTGGGACCAATGGCGTAGGTTGAGTAGAAAGGCATGCTGGGTATTTAGACCTCAGTACTCCATGAAATAACACAATATATAGATYCTACAGACCCTACTGAGTAATCCCAACTGCACTTTTATCTTTGAACATAGAATAGTAGTATTTTCTCTATAAGCATAATATGTCATTTTATAAGTCTATTGCATTGGGACTAGTCTCGCGTTGCCATACCCCCAAAATCGCATCGTTGTCGCACCTCCCTTGGCTACATTGGGACCAAATGGAGTAGGTTGAGTAGAAAAGCATGCTGGGTATTTAGGCCTCAGTCCTCCATGAAATAACACCATATATAGATTCCACAGACCCTACTGAGTAATCMCAACCCCACTTTTACACTGGCATATAGAAACATTTTTCCTTTATAAGTCAATATGTCATTTATATGTAGAATAATGCCAACCCCACTTTTACATCGGCATATAGAATATAAACCAATATGTAATTCACATGCAGTGTATTTATTGCATTTACAGTGAATAGAATGGGTGAAGTAAGGACTCACCAGTACTCTGTATTCAACGAGACCCAATTTAAATTTCGCAGAYTCTATGGAGTAATTCTAATTATATATATTTTGTATTTGATTAAAAGTGTATTTTAAATATATCCTATTTCAATAGTTTTCAACGTGTACACTTTCTAAAGAAACGCAGTTATAAATAATACAAGATTTAAAAATAAAAATAAAATAATTTCTAATTATCCATATATATTTTTCAAAAGGTGGTTTGAACGCTGTGGAAAAACAGCTGTACTGCAAGTTTAGAACGTCTTTGCTGAGCTCGTTCTGCCAGCATAATATCCTGCTGCTAGGAGAACGGTAATTGTGTAGCCTACACACACACACACACGCACACACACACACACAGGGCTGTAGAAACAGGGAAGTGCTATTTAGAGCGGTGACGTTGATGAAATCCCCACCGTAACGTGTCTCGGACCGCCCACATTCTATAAAGGCAGAGATCGGCTCCTTACTATTATTATCTCTATCAACAACAAGATATATTGTACTCACGTCGGATTTAGTTTACTGCTGTCTAGGACTCACACTGAGCTATAGCATACTCAGAGCTATACGGCTATAGGAACAACTATACAGCTATAATAGAAGCAGCTATACAGCAAACGCATCCATGAAGCTCGAATCGAGAAAGTCCTCACTGAAAAGGACTGAGAGCCAGAAAGAGACCGTACCAAACAAAGGTAAACACCATTTGACTGATTTATCTCTAATTATAGTCCATATCAACTCATTTTCCTAAATCAATGTCGCCTGCCTCTGTTCACCTGTATCTTTCGTAGGCTATGTAGCTAAAATACTTTTATTTCCTGGGTTTTCAGATCAGAAAGCCATCGTGGAATGTGCGCAACAGCTGCGTAAAATCGGAGACCTTTTCAACCTGAAATACATCCTGGCGGATATGCTTGCTAAAATCTCAACGGATCCGAAAATCAAGTGAAATGGATACAGTAGCTGCCTTTGATAGTAAAGTGGATCGAAATTGGATCATCGTGCCTTAACAGGAAACGTGTTGCGGTCGTTACAATGTGAAGAGTTTGTTATAATAACACAAAGCCAATGTGGACCTCACACGCCCATGCCCGGAGCTAGGCTACTCTCAGCCGGAGTATCTTTATGGACGCTCCTTCAACAGAGACTGCCTTCTACGCCCAGCGTCCCGGGACGCAGGTGGGTATTTGTCCATAGTCTTAAGAGATATATATACCACCGCCCTATTGGAATATTTAGGCCGGGAAAATGAAGACGGGCCGGGAAGCCGAAACAGAACATTTGGAGTAAAGAGAAGACAGGATAGCAAACCAACATGTAGCCTAAAATAGAGACTAAACGAGTATCTATCTGTTATTAAACGTTTGATTCTAATCGTCAGGGTTTTTATGCTGTCTGTTTTAAGTTTGTTTGGTGATTTGATATTTGCTTATTGTTTGAAAATMATTTTATTCTGTCAAGTTTGTTTGGTGATTTTGATATTTGCTTATTGTTTGAAAATCATTTTATGCTGTCTGTTTTAAGTTTGTTTGGTGATTGAATTTTACTTATTTTGTTTGAAAATAATATCAATAAATGTTTTGATTTCTTCTCTTGTCATCAACGGAGGTTGTTCTTCTTTTGGTAGTAGGCCTGCTATCTCCTGTTGACGGCGACGTTCAATACGCTTTCCTGTTTGGTTCTGTTTGCTTCCGTTTAAGAAACGTTTTAACAGAATCAGCGGAATGAATACACCCCTGATCACACAGTAAACACAGTTCACTCTCATAACAGCACGTTGTATTCCTTCTCTTCCCTTCGCTTGTGGACTTCAATGCAAAACACATCAGCTGTATGTGACCAGGTGAAAAAACCTTTCCAAGCCAAACATCTACAAACAGCCTACATCGTTGTCACCATATTAGCTAAAGTAAGGTCATAGTCAGCATAGCTAATAGAACTAACGCGTTAGTAAACCGCTACAATCATGCAGTAACGTTCCGGCCGCCCCAGGTGGCAATAAATTAGTGAAACCAAAAGCTTACTTGACTTGGAAGAGTTCCAGTGTTGTTTTGGAAAGTCAAAGCCATCTAGCTAACATAGCATCCCTCTGTTTGAGCAGGGTGTTTCAGTAGCTAAACTAGCTAGCTGCATTTGCTAGCTAAGTAAGTGAAAGTGAAAAAAAAATGACACACTTTCTCTCTCTTTGAGTCAACTATTCACCACATTTTATGCACTGCAGTGCTAGCTAGCTGTAGCTTATGCTTTCAGTACTAGATTCATTCTTTGATCCTCTGATTGGGTGGACAACATGTYAGTTCATGCTACAAGAGCTCTGATAGGTTGAAGTCCTCCGGAAGTTGTCATAATTACTGTGTAAGTCTATGGAATGGGGTGAGAACCATGAGCCTCCTAGGTTTTTTATTGAAGTACATTGGTAGCCAGAGGAGGACGGAAGCTAGCTGTCCTCCGGCTACACCATGGTGCTACCCTACAGAGTGCTGTTGAGGCTACTGTAGACCTTCTTTGCRAAATAGTGTGTTTTAATCAGTTATTTGGTGACKTGATTTTTATGAAATTAACTGAGGAGGATGGTCCTCCCCTTCCTCATCTGAGGAACTTCCACTTCTGTTGAGGTTAGAGGACGCACAAACACTTTGGTTTGGAATAGGAAGCATAATTGTCCTCAACTCCCAACTGTCAACTGTAGTGAGTAAACCCATGTCATAAACTGACTGGCAGGGGACCATCCAGCATCAGTATCACCCATGTGACCTGATGATGAGGTTATCTATTAACTCSTTTGTCTGAAAATAGTTTTTTACAATCTATATGGCCTTTSGAAACCCATATTGWTGGGGATTCTTTTTATGTTACKTAGATTGACAGACGGGTATGTCAATAGACTCTTAAGGATTTTAAGCGTGAGAATAGAGTGCAATTCACCCGCTATTCGTTTTGTGTGGAGATCGAATACATTAAGGTGTGGCTGGGTGTGTGTCTACAGATATACCATATTCTGACTCTATCTTAATTTAATTTAATTCCACCACCTTTACAGACACGGAAACCATGAATAAGGTTGAGTGAACCTACCGGTTCCAAGTGGAAAAAGCGTCTACCATTTTCCATGCACTGTAATTTACAACTTGATAAGAGCTATTGATAAGAGCTAGGTAAATAAGTAATCTGTTTGAATAAGGGAATTGTAAATATGAATGACGTTTGTTTAAGGGTGTTTTCACATATAGTCTTCTTTAAAAGAACCAATCTCAGTCCTCTTTCATGTGAACTCTGAGGTAAAAAAAAAAGAAAAAGATCTCAGTTCTATTTGTACTCACACTGCCTTTCAATGAAGACTCAACTCTTTTGCCAGTTCACTTCACCTATTTTGTGGACCGAGTCCACTTTGCATTCACATTTCTATGTTTAGAAAGGAACCAAGATGAAGCCAAGGAGAGGCATACTAACTAAACACAGCGTTATTACGGACTTGGAGAGAAACTCACAAAGTATTGGCATGGCAACTGAAGAGCAGAGGAAGTAAGAGGACAATTAATGCTATAGAAACTCTTACTAATGAGATATCTTTCGACCCTACTGAAATTAATATACTTTTAAGAATTACTATGAAGACTCTACACTTCCCAATCAAGCGATGATCCTATCAGAGATCGACTCCTTTCTCTCCTCTCTCAACCTCCCATGCCTGTCAGGGGAAGACAGCGAGCGCCTGAGTGAACACTTCTCAGTTCCTGAATTTGGAGCCATTAAATCCTTACCTTCTAATAAATCTCCTGGGGAGGATGGCTCCCTCCAGAGTTCTATAAGAATTTAGGGAGCTGTTGGTCCCCTACCTTTAGGTAGGTACTTAAAAAAAGCCAGGAAGACAACTACTTTCCAGAGCTTTCTCTCAAGCAGTGATTACTGTAATCACAAGAAAGGAAAAAATCCACTAAAGTGCGCCTCATTGACCAATCTCTCTCCTTAACACAGATTGAAGCTGGTCACCAGAGCTATCTAAGAGACGGAGTCATGTCTTCCTCTTTGGTCAACCCAGATCAGACTGGCTTCATAATTAATAGATTGTCCTCCAATAATCTCAGAAGGTTCTTTGATATAATTCACCTTGCTAACAAAAACAAAATACCTAGTGTCGCAGTCTCCCTCGATGCTGAAAAGGCCTTTGATAGGGTTGAATGGCCATACCTCTTTCGCGTCTTGGAAAAGTTTGGTTTAGGCACCGTTGTGTAAATTTGATAAAATCACTCTACAAATCTCCTAAAGCTGAGATTGCTACCAACGGATTACTTCCTCCTCTTCCTCTCTATAGGGGAACAGACAAGGTTGCCAATTAGCCCCCACTCCTTTGCCCTCGCCATCGAACCGTTGGCTGAGGCTATAGAACGTGCCCTGACATACATGGCTTTGAGGTGGGCCCCCATACCCTAAATTATCACTCTTTGCGGAGACCTTATCTTATTTCTAACAACACAGAACACTCCTCTCTCACTTGCAGATCCTGCTACAGTGTTATAGTTCTTTCTTTTGGATATAAGGCTCATTTAGATAATAAGCGAAATCTTACCGTTGTCTGTCTTTGCCCCATCATACATCAAGCAAAGTTTCTTAGATGGTCGCCTATGGGCTTCACATATTTGGCATAATGGTGGAGGTAACCTGAACAACCTCTATAAACTCAATCTGGCCAGTTTGTTACAAAAGGTGGAGGGTGACCTTTGTAAATGGATGGACTTACCTCTCACTCTACTGGGTAGAATCAATGTAATTAAAATGAATGTCCTGCCCAGATTTCTATATCTGTTTCAATCTCTCCCTATCCCTGTCCCCGCAGCATTCTTTTCTCTCTCGACAAGAATGACCAGACGGTTAATCTGGCACGGCAAAACCCCTAGGGTTGGCCTGGATAAACTGACCCTGATACAGTCAAGGAGGCTTAAACCTCCCCAATTTAGAATGTACTACTGGGCAGCACAGTCGAGGTTTCTGGCCAGAGCTTTTATAAGGGTCCCTCTCCCTCATGGTTGAACATTGAAAAGTCGGAGTAAACGATGACACTGGGCGCAGAATTGTTTTAACAAATGGGACAGAAAATCTATTAAAACCATCACAGACACCCCCTTTAATCATACATTCTGTCCTGACATGGCAAACTGCAAGAGCTGTTCGGACGAGGGGGATCCTTCCCCTAAAACCCCTTTATGGAACATAGATTGATCCTAGTTTTTTCCAGAATAGTAACTTTAGACCATGGTCTGATACAGGGTGACCTTCTGGAACATTGTTACGAGGAGGGAGTTCTTAGTTCTTTTGATCAGCTGAAACAGAAATACCACTTGCCTAACAGGACTTCTTTAGCTACCTACAACCGAAACTTTATTAGGGTGTCTCTCAAGGGACAATGGAACCTACCTAGATGTCACCTATTGAACAACTCTGCCACGCAGACCAACCACTGTTCAAGACCATTTCCCGTGTTTACGATGCTCTTAGTTCAGGACTAACACTGACCGCTAAGTAATACCCGACTTAGATGGAAAAGATCTGGGTATTGACTTGATGAGGGTCTATGGAGTGACCTATGCAGGATATGGTGTTACATCACACTGAACTCCAGATTACAGACTGATCCAGTTTAATTTCCTCCATCAGCTCTATATCACGCCATCTAGACTGCACATTCAACACTGGATATCTCCTCCTGATGTATTAGATGTGGCTCAGATAGGAACATTCCTCCATTCCACTGGCATGTCATAATACTACGCGTTTCTGCAGGGGGGTGCGATAACATATCCTCAATTTCATGGGGTTGCATTCCCTTTGAGAGCCCGGAGTCCTGTCACTGGGCAATTTACTAACACAATCGTTAGGCAAAGCCATACTATATAAGCTATACAGAAACATTGCTAGCGTATTGCCAAGAAATGGTATGGCCTTGCAAGGAAAATCTGATTCCCCCGCAGTGCAATGTGCTAATCAGCAAGTTAATAGTGTATCCCAGCTTGGAGAAAAATCATTACGCGGCCTGAGTAATAAGTAAATACATTTACAGAATTGGCAACCTGTTTAATGACTATATGTGGAGAATCCTCCCCCACATCACATTGAATGTAATCTCTTAGATTAATCTTATATAAGTGTTTCAGCCACGTAATGTATAAGTCGATAACCTACGGCAGGTACCATAGTGAACCAATGTCCATTATAATCTTTTATGTAGTATTTTTTGTATATATTAATTATTAATTTTTTGATTTTTACTTTGTTACGCCATCTTTGACGCCACTTTGTGTCCCTATTGTTGTCTAATTCTTTTCTACGTTTGTCTGAACTGTTATTGGAAAAGTGCAAAATAGCAAATATCAAAAAAAAAGAAAGGAACCAGAGAGTTTCCAACATGCCACTTTTGTTTTTTGTTATTTGTTTTTTTCCTTTTTTTTTTTTTTTTTTTTTTTTTTTTTTTTTTTTTTTTTTTTTTTTTTTTTTTTTTTTTTTTTTTTTTTTTTTTTTTTTTTTTTTTTTTTTTTTTTTTTTTTTTTTTTTTTTTTTTTTTTTTTGTTTTTTTTTTTTTTTTTTTTAAAGTGCAAGGACAAAGGCATTTAATCAGAAGTGATCTTCCGACAGCTAGATATACCTTTACTACGTTTGGAAGTTAATAGATTTCCTTTAGTAAAAGAGTAGAGACATAATAATGGACTCGAAAATAGCTCTTAATCCGAATAAAAAGCAAATATAATGACCTACAGAATAAAATAAATGAAAAATGTACACCCACTGGTGGCTACTGCCCTTTAAAAGCTCAAATAGGCTACTGCACTCAGCTGTTATAAAGCTACAATAGGCTACTGCCCCTTAAGACAATAGCATGCCTCCTAAGCTCAAGGTACTGCCCTTTAAAAAGCTACAATAGGCTCTGGCCCCTTAAGCTACAATAGGTTACTGCCACCTTTAAGAGCTACAATACAGCCCCTTAAAGCAATAGCTCGCCTTTAAGCTAAATAGGCTACGCCTAGACTGAATTAATTCTTAACCTATGTTATGAACTCACCAAGATTAGGAATGCTCTCTCCCACTATTCAACCCCACATAAAAATGATATAAACTCTCTTACCCTTAATCACACAATTAGCAAAAAATGATCTGAACTAAAACGTCACAACATTTGTAATTTCGGTGTCCTTGACGAATCACTAAGCAATATCCAAAAGGAGTTATGATGGTTATGCCAGTTAGTCTATGTGAGGGGTTATTAACATAGTTCCTAGTTGAGGGTTATGTTCAGAGTTCCTAGGTCTAGTGGTGAGGGATTTAATGACAGTAGTCCTATTGTAGGCGGTTTAGACAGTAGTCTACGGGGGGTTATGTCCATAAGCTAGGTGAGGGGTTTGACCAGTAGTTCTAGTGTGAGGGTATGGCAGTAGTCAGTTCCTAGGTGGGGGTTATGACACGTATCTAGTGTGAGGGTTATGTCATAAGTCTAGTCTAGTGTGAGGGTTATGTCAGTAGATCCTAGTCTGTTGTGAGGGGTGTATGTACAGTAGTCCATGTGGTGAGGGGTATTGTCAGTAGTCTTGGTCTAGTGTAGGGGTTATGACAGTATCTGTGTGAGGGTTATTCAAGTTCAGTCCACGTGTGAGGTTATGTCAGAGTCCAGTGTGAGAGGTATGACGTATGTCTAGTGTGAGGGTTATGGAGTAGTCTAGTGTGAGGGGTTATTCAGTCTCAAGTCTAGTTAGGCTTATAGGGGTTGCAGTATCTAGTGTGAGGGGTATGTCATAGTCTCTGGTCTATGTGTGACAGGGGGTTTATGAACAGCTAGTCTTAGTGTGATGTGGGTCTCATAGTCCTATGTGATGTGGACTAACAGTGAGGGCATAGTTACGTGAGGGGTTAGTGCAGTATCTAGTGTGGAGGGTTATGACAGTAGTCTCAGGTGTGAGGGGTTTATGGCAGTTTAGTCTAGTGTGAGGTATGTGACAGTAGTCGTAGCTGTGAGGGGTTATGTCAGTAGTCTATGTGTGAAGTTTTGACAAGGTCTAGTGCTGAGGGGTACGTAGTGTTGAGGGTATACTTAGTCAGTAGGTTCCATATTCGTACGTCTATGACGAGCTGGTAGGTGCAGTAGTCTAGTGGAGGTTATGACATAGTTAGAGTTACACTAGTCGTGTAGGGGTTTGACAGTAGTCTGTGTGAGGGGTTAATGCACGTAGTCTAGTGTGAGGGGTTATAACAGTAGTCTAGTTGAGGGGTTATGACAGAAGTCTATTTGTGAGGTTAGACATATCTAGTGTAGGTACAACAGTATCTAGTGTGAGGTGGTTTGACATAGTTAAGTGTGGAGGGTTATGCCATGTAGTCTAGTGTAGGGGTTATGTCATAGTCGTAGTGTGAGCGGGGTTATGACTAGTAGTCTAGTTGAGGGGTTATGCCAGTAGTCTTGTGTGCAGGGGTTATATACAGTATCTAGTGTGAGGGGTTAGTGACAGGGAAACGGGTTACAGTAGTCTGTGTGAGGGGTTAATGATCAGTAGTGCCTAGTGAGGGTTGCCAGTAGTCTAGGTTGAGGGTTATGCCAGTAGTCCTAGTGTCGAGGGTTATGCAAGTATGTTAGTGTAGGGTTATGGCAGTATCTAGTGTGAGGGGTTATCACAGTATCTAG
>NW_019946895.1:4176-26750 GCF_002910315.2 Salvelinus sp. IW2-2015 | reverse complement strand
ATACAGATGAAGTTGGGCTTTACATCACTTAAGTTGTTTCATTAAACTCGTTTTGTCAACCGCTAAACAATTTTTGGGTAAACAACTATAGTTTTGGCAAGTCGGTTAGAACATCTACTTTGTGCATGACACAAGTCATTTTTCCAACAATTGTTACAGACAGAGTATTTCATCTATAATTCATGTATCACAATTCCAGTGGGGTCAGAAGTTCTACATACACTAAGTAGACTGTTGCCATTTAACACAGTTGGGAAAATCCAGAAAATGAGTGTATATGGCTTTAAATGCTTCTGATAGGCTAGATTTGAGATAATTTGAGTAAATGGTGGTGTACCTGTGGATGTATTTCAAGGCTACCTTTCAAACTCAAGAAATCAGCCCAAAAAATGGTATGACCTCCACACGTCTGGTCATCCGTTGGGACACATTTCCAAATGTCTGAACAGGTACCACGTTCATCTGGTAGCAACAATAGTAGCAAGTAACACCATGGGGACCCACGCAGCCGGCATAGCGCTCAGGAGGAACGTTCATGTTCCTAGAATGAATGTCTTTGGTGCAAAAAAAGTGCAATCAATCCCAGCACGAACGAACTCAGACAAAAGAACCTTTATCTCGTGCACGATGCCTGCGAGGAAACAGTTATACTGGAAGTATCTATATCCATCGCAGTAAATGCCAGTCCGGTATATGAACATAACATCGAGAATCCAGAATGCAAGGAAGAGCCGACTGCTCCAAAACCGCAATAAAAAAAAGCAGACTTCAACGAGGTGTTGCATGAGATTCTTAGGTCAAGGAATTATGTGAATATATTGAACAACATCTCAAGACATATCAGGAAGTTAAGAAGCTGTCGCAATGGTCTTCAAATGGACAATGACCCCAAGATACTTCCAAGTTGTTGTCAAAATGGCTTAAGGACAACAAGCAAGGGTATTTGGAGCCGGCATCAACAAAGGCCCCTGACCTCAATCTATAGACAATTTGTCGCAGAACGAAAAGAATCGTTGCGAGCAAGGAGCCTTACAAACTCTGAAACATTCCACCGCTCTTGCAAGATGGAATGGCCCAAAATTCACCCAAGCTTATTGTTTGGCAGCTTGTGGAAGGCTACTCAAAATCTAAAGAACCAATGTTAAACAATTGTAATGAGGCCACATCGCTACCAATACTAATTGTACGTGAATGTAATAACTTCTGACAAACTGACTGTGATAGAAATAAAAGCGAGATAAATTATATCTCTCTGCTTACATTTATCGACTCTATTACATCTCACTTAAAATAAGTGTCGCCTAATCCTAAACTGCCTAAAACATAAACATTTTATGTTATTGACCAATCATGTCAGTGAATATTTAAAAACATGAAGTTTAAATGTATTTGGCTTAGAAGGTTGAGTATGTAAAATCACATTACGATTGTTTATGCAGCAGGACTGGCACAGTCAAGTAGAACTAGCCTTTCCTTGCAGCAGTAACAACGATTCCATCACAACCTGGTACATAATAATCAAGGATAAGACAAACAGCAGCCTGCAGAGCCTGCTTGTGGTGGATCGTAGTGTTCAAAAAGCGAACGTTCTTTATTACGGACAGACCTCTCCCCATCTTTACAACCGTTGAATCTAAATGTTTTAGACCAAGGACAGTTTACAATCTAAGGTAACGATACAATTTACGTCTCCTCAAGTTGTTCAACAGCACACCATTCATGTACCAGATTCAGCCTGAGGGTCTAGACTTAGGAATGATTTTGTACACAAATACAATGCTCATTTAGAGATGTTCAAGCAGTTGTACGGTTTATACTGCCACCGATTCACAAACAGACTCGTAACTCTTTGTATAAGGGTTTCAGTGACTTCATTATGCTGTTGGAGTTGAACTTGGCGTATCTGGTGAATCATCAGCATACACTGGACACACGTGCTTTGTTTAATGCCGTGGCAGGTCATTGCGTAAAACTAGAAAAAAGGTAGGCTAGAGAGCTGCCTCGGTACACCACACTTTACATGTTTGACATTAGAGACCGATTCCATTAAAGAAAACCCTCTGAGTTCTATAGTAGATAGCTCTGATCCACGATATATGCGAGAGGTTGAAAAGCCATAAAGCAAACGTTTTCAACAACAGGTTATGTGTAAATAATATCAAAGGTTGCACTGAAATCTAACAGTACAGCTCATCGCACTCTTCTTATTATCAATTTATTTCAACCAATGCATCAGTCCATTTGTGGTCTTTGCCGTGCATGTTGAGTGCACATTCTAATAAAGCATCTGAAAGTCTGTTTTGGATTGTTTACAGGAGAAATAGCATTGTATTTGGTTTAAACACCATTTTCCCCAGCATTTTGCTAAGAGCTGGCAGCAAAGCTTTATAGCTGCTGTTAGAACCAGTAAAGGCCGCTTCACACTCTTCAGTAGCTGAATTAGTTGTTCTTCTGCCATAATTTATTTAAAGTACTCCAATGTTTTTATTTCCATTATTCTTTATATCATTGATCTTGGCTTCATAATACAGTTGCTTCTTCTTTTGTTGAGTTCAGTCACATCATTTCTCTTGTGCAATGCACATATCCCCCCACGATTCCGATCCTTCCTGACAACAGAGTTAATTGCCTATCTCAATTTACTGAGTCACAGAAATTGTCATACCCAATCTGCAGTAACTCAGCATCAGATATGGGTGTGGGTTGGCTTGTGTCATCTGTGTGATCTTTGGGGCCATATGCGAATTGAAGTGGTCTAGAGTTTCCGGCATGCTGGTGTTGATGATGACCATGATCATCCTTTTCAAAGACTTCATGCTACCGACGTGAGGTGCTACGGGCAGTAATCATTTAGGCAGGTTACATTTGCTTTCTTGGGCACAGATGGTCTGTTAGAAGCATGTGGATATTACATACTCGGTCAGGGAGAGGTGAAAATATAATTGAAGGCACTTGCCATTTGGTCCGCGCATGCTTTGAGTACATGTCCTGGTAATCCGTCTGCCCCGCGGCTTGTGAATGTTGACATGATTAAAGATCTTGCTCACATCGCTACAGTCTGTCCGAAACAGCTGGTTGCTGTGCATGTTTCAGTATGTTGCTTGCCTCGAAGGAGCATAAAAGGCATTTAGCTCATCTGCTAGGCTTGTGTCACTGGGAAGCTCGCGGCTGGAGATTCCTTTGTAGTCCATCATGATTTTTTGTCAAACCCTGCAACATCCGGACGAGCGTCAGAAGGACGAAGCGTGTATAGGAAATATCATAGTCCTGTATTGACGCTTTGCCTGTTGATGGTTCGTCTGAGGTATAGTGTGATTTCTTATAACCCTCTGGATTATGTCCCGCTCCTTGAATGTGGCAGCTCTAGCCTTTAGCTCGATGCGGATGTTGCCTGTAATCCATGGCTTCTGGTTGGGATAGTACGTGTGGTCACTGTGGGGACGACGTCGTCGATGCACTTATTAGATGAAGCCGGTAACTGAGAGTGGTTATACTCCTCAATGCTTGGATGAATCCCGAGACATATTCCAGTCTGTGCTAGCCACAGAGTCCTGTTGCATAGCATCCGCGTCATCTGACCACTTCCATATTGAGCGACTCACTGGTACTTCCTGCTTTAGTTTTTGCTTGTAAGCGGAATCAGGAGGATAGAGTTATCAGATTTGCCAATCATCATTAAGGAGAGAAGGGTTAGTGGAACAGGAACGTAGCCTGCATCTGTAGAAGTGGGGACAGAAGAGAAAGCAGATAACTTGGCTGCACAGCTTAGTGTTCCCTTGAGAAACACTGTCCTTTACAGAAGTGTGTGTGGCACTTAACCACTGCCAAAGATGAGGGCCGAGGAGACAAGATCACTGTGAGCAATAGTTTAAAAACTATTTCTTCCACAAAGTGTCAATTGTACATAACACCAAAAGTATATCTGCAATCAGTGTAGATATTAACAGAGCAATCCTTAGACAAAATACATGCTCTGGTTAAACCCAATAACTCTGCTGCCTGAGCAGACAAGTGAGGGGGGATGTCTAGCACGTTCCACAGTTTGAACAGCGTTGACAACAGCTCAGCCTACTAAAGGTTCACCCTTGTCGTTTCCCTGGGAAGAGCCATCCACAAGAATTCAAGTATGAATTCAAATGCCCAAACGTCTTTTAGGTCAAGCCTAGGGCGACAGTCAATTCACAGTCATCAGCTGTAGGGAGGAGAGTAGAGGGGTTAAGTACAATACATCTCTTCAGTGTAACATGAGACATTGTCAAAAGGATTTTCTGATAATCTAGCAGTCTGGCAGGTGTAAGAATGGCATGAACCGCATCGGGAACAAGCGCCATCAAAAAAACGCCTCAGGTTGTCGCAGCAACAGAGCGGAGGCAGGAAACCATACCTCGAATAACAGTGTCTAAACGCTTAGTACCCCGCAGGCCTATAGCCAACGCTGTGGTACTGTGTCAACATAGCAGACATAAACCCATGATTCTCAGAGAGAAACATATGGAATGGTTTGGTGTGGTCAGGCCTACCCAAACAGGGGGTTGACATTAGAGCCTTCTTTAAACTTCTGTTATACTCACAGACATGATTCAAACAGTTTTAGAAACTTCAGAGTGTTTTCTATCCAAAACTACTAATAATATGCATATCTTATCTCCTGGTGATAAGTAACTGGCAGTTGAATTTGGGTATGTTTTTCATCCAAACGTGAAAATGCTGCCCCCTACCCTAGAGAAGTTAAGGACCTGTTTATGGCTGTTTTAACTTTAACTGCCTACATCAGACATGTATGTTAGTATTACGTGTGTCACTCACTGTCAATACACTGTGTTGTTAGCAGATGGAAAAGACCCTGACGTCTGTGGTCCACTGGGGGGAAAGCCTGTGCTCAGGAAACAGTGGCAATGCTGCAATCAACATGATGTGTTTGTCCTGCATTGACGATTGTAAACTGCAAACACTTTTCCATTCATCAGAAGAGTTACATAATTTAGCCGATGCGCTTTATCCAGAGCGACTTACAGGAGCAATTAGATTTAAGTGACCTTTCAGTTACTGGCCTAACACTCTAGGCTACCTGCTATCTTAAWTGTTTGTCTCTTTCTGCAGGGTTAGTGATTGAGGTGCTGGCCCCTTGCTTCTCYTTCTGCACGTCTTCAGACAYGGTGTGTCGGAGGGCGTGCTGGAAGCTGCTGGAGACCGTCCCAGAGTGCTGGCTGGAGAGTGTGCTCACTGGGCTGGTGCAGGCTGTCAACAGGGAAGGGGAGACAGCTAGAGGTATAAAAAAGGTGTCCAAAACGGCTGCATCTTTTTTTCCCATCTCTTTCTCTCGTAATAATTTATTTTTCCACCAGGTCTGACAGATGTCTAGGAACATGGAGAACCTGGTGTGGAAGAACAAAACGGCCCAGTTGGCATTACCAAATTCAGCTGCTCCCAATATAGTAGGTAGGTGAGACTAGCGCTCCAATATGATATGAGGTGAGACAGCGCTGCTCCAATATAGAATGAGGTGGACGGCTGCTCCAATATAGTTGAGGTGAGACGGCTGCTCCAATATAGTAGAGGTGAGACAGCTGCTCCAATATAGTATGAGGTGAGACAGCTGCTGCTGCTTCCAATATAGTGATGAGTGAGAACCTGCTGCTTCCAATATAGTATGAGGTGAGACAGCTGCCTGCCCAATATAGAATGAGTTGAGACAGCTGCTGCTGCTCCAATATAGTTGAGGTGAGACGTGCTGCTCCAATATAGTATGAGTTGAGAAGCTGCTGCTCTCCAATATATAGTGTGAGGTGAGACGCTGCCTGCTGCTCCATATAGTATGAGGTGAGACAGCTGCTGCTGCTCCAATATGGTATATGAGGTGAGACAGCTGCTGCCTGCTCCAATTAGTGTGAGGTGAGACGGCTGGCTCACAATATAGTATGAGTTTGAGCAGCTCTGCTGCTCCAATATAGTATGAGGTGAGACGCTGCTGCTGCTCCAATATAGTATGAGGTGAGACGGCTGCTCCAATTAGTATGAGGTGAGACAGCTGCTCTCTGAATATAGATGAGGTGAGACGACTGCTGCTCCAAATAGTAGAGTGAGACAGCTGCTGCTCCAATATAGTATGAGGTGAGACAGCTGCTGCTGCTCCAATATAGTATGAGGTGAGACAGCTGCTGCTGCTCCAATATAGTATGAGGTTGAGACCGCTGCTCCAATATAGTGAGGTGAACAGCTGCTCCAATATAGTATGAGGTGAACAGCTCTGCTGCTCCAATATAGTATGAGGTGAGACAGCTGCTCCAATATAGTATGAGGTGAGACAGCTGCTGCTGCTCCAATATAGTATGAGGTGAGACAGCTGCTCCAATATAGTATGAGGTGGAACAGCTGCTCCAATATGTATGAGGTGAGACGAGCTCTGCTCTCCAATAGTATGAGGTGAACAGCTGCTTCGCTCAATATAGATGAGGTGAGAACAGCTGCGCACTCCATATGGTATGAGTTGAGACAGCTGCTGCTGCTCCAATATAGTATGAGGTGAAGACAGCTGCTGCTGCTCCAATATAGGTATGAGGTGAGACAGCTGCTGCGTCTCCAATATAGTATGAGGTGAACCATCTGTCTGCTCCAATATAGTATGAGGTGAGGACAGCTAGCTGCTGCTCCAATATAGTATGAGGTGAGACAGCTACTTTGCTCAAATATAGTATGAGGTTGAGACAGCTGCTGCTGCTCCAACATAGTATGAGGTGAGACAGCTGCTCAATATAGTATGAGGTGTGACGGCTGCTGCTGCCCTCAATATAGTATGAGTTGAGAGCTGCTGGCTGCGCTCCAATATAGTATGAGGTGAGAGAGGCTGCTGCTGCTCCAATATAGTATGAGGTGAGACGACAGCTGCTGCTCTCCAATATAGTATGAGGTGAGACAGCTGCTCCAATATAGTATGAGGTGAGACGACAGCTGCTGCTGCTCCAATATAGTATGAGGTTGAGACGACAGCTGCTGCTGCTCCAATATAGTATGAGGTGAGATTGGCTGCTGCTGCTCCAATATAGTATGAGGTGAACCAGCTGCTGCTGCTCCAATATAGTATGAGGTGAGACAGCTGCTCCAATATAGTATGAGGTGAGACAGCTACTGCTGCTCCAATATAAGTAGAGGGTGAGACAGCTACTGCTGCTCCAATATAGTATGAGGTGAGACAGCTGCTGCTGCTCCAACATAGTATGAGGTGAGACAGCTGCTCCAATATAGTATGAGGTGTGACGGCTGCTGCTGCCCAAAGAGTATGAGGTGAGACAGCTGCTCCAATATAGTATGAGGTGAGACGACACGCTGCTGCTGCTCCAACATAGTATGAGGTGAAGACAGCTGCTGCTGCTCCAACATAGTATGATGTGAGATGACAGCTGCTGCTTGCTGCTCCAATATAGTATGATGTGATAGATGGCTGCTGCTGCTCCAATATAGTATGATGTGAGATGGCTGCTGCTCCAATATAGTAGTTGAACAGCTGCTCCAATATAGTATGAGGTGAGACAGCTGCTCCAATATAGTCAGAGGTGAGACAGCTGCTCCAATATAGTATGAGGTGAGACAGCCTACCATATATATGAGGTGAGACAGCTACTCCAAAAGATAGTGAGCGGAGACGCCTGCTCAAATAAGTATGAGGTGAGACAGCTGCCTCCAAAATAGTATGAGGTGAGACAGCTGCTCTCAATATAGTAGAGGTGAGACGCTGCTTTCCAATATAGTATGAGGTGAGGACAGCTGCTCCTCAATAGTATGAGTGTGAGACGACGCTGCTGCCTCAATATAGTATGAGGTGAGACAGCTGCTCCAATATAGTATGAGGTGAGACAGCTGCTCCAATATAGTATGAGGTGAGACGGCTGTTGCTCCAATATGAACTATGATGACCTGGGCAGTCAGTCATTCATTCTGTACTATTAGTCTAGTCAGTCTGCCATGGTTGAACTGAACGTCTCTGTTATAGCTGTAGTCTTTAACATCAGTCCTGTTGTTTTGAGGAGGATTCTTCTGGGCTCTGTGGCTCCGGACAGGGACAGGACACTACCTATACAGTATTACACTAAACCAAGTCTTAGTGTGTATAGATATATGTGGATTGACTGTATGACAATGTTGTTGACTGTTTGATAACTGTGTGAAAGAGTGTATGTCCAGGTGGTCACTGTTCCAGGCCTGGGCCAACCCCTGGGCCAACCCCCAAGGCCAACCCCTGGGCCAACCCCAAGGGCCAACCCAGGGCCAACCCGGGCCCAGTATTGGCCATCTGTGGATCCCCGGAGCCAGCAGCTCTGGTGAGAAGGGCTCTGCTGTAAGTTGGACTACTGACTAATGCAGAGATACAGGACAACTCTCAGATAACACCTCCAACACTACAACACAGTATTATAATATACAGGACAACTCTCCGATAACACCTCCCAACATACAATACAGTATTATATACCGGACTACTCTCAGTAACACCTCCAACACTACAACACAGTATTATATACAGGACATCTCAGATAACACTCCAACACTACAAACAGTATTATATATCAGGAACACTCTCAGATAACACCTCCAACACTACAACAACAGTATTATATACAGGACATCTCAGATAACACCTCAACACTACAACACAGTATTATAACAGGACAGTCTCAGGAACACCTCCAACACTACAACACAGTATTATATACAGGACAACTCTCAGATAACACCTCCAACATTACAACACAGTATTATATACAGGACTAGTCTCAGATAACACCTCCAACACTACAACCAGTATTATATACAGGACATCTCAGATAACACCTCCAACACTACAACACAGTATTATATACAGGACAACTCTCAGATAACACCTCCAACACTACAACACAGTATTTAATACAGGAAACTCTCAATAACACCTCCAACACTACAACACAAGTATTATATACAGGACAACTCTCAGAAAACACCTCCAACACTACAACACAGTATTATATACAGGACAACTCTCAGATAACACCTCCAACACTAACAACACAGTATTATATACAGGACACTCTCAGATAACACCTCCAACATACAACAACATGATTATAACAGAGACAACTCTCAGATAACACCTCCAAAACGACAACACAGTATTATATACAGGACTAGTCTCAGATAACACCTCCAACACTACAACACAGTATTATATACAGGACTAGTCTCAGGTAACACCTACAACACTACAACACAGTATTATATACAGGACTAGTCTCAGGTAACACCTCCAACACTACAACACAGTATTATGTCATCAGAGATGTTCTGACTGGATTGTATTCACTTGAAAATGAGAAATGAAAAACATTTTTTTCTAGGAATATTGACTATGAGCGTTTTGTTATGGGAGGTAGATACTGTGTAGACTCCCGCCTTGTTGAAGTCCATTTTCTTCTGTTTGGTGAAAAATGTTTACAACCCTTATGTCCTGTCCCATGTCAGAGCTGCTGCAGTGCATGCTGGGTTGGATGCAGAGCCACCTGGACAGCAGCTTAGTGGCATGGTGGTGTGGGAGTGTCTCCACTCCTGCAAGGATCGCAATAGTCTGAACCCATGGTTTGGGGTGCATCTCAATAGTCTGAACCCAAACCAGACTCAGAGCTGGATAGGTAAGAGATAGCAGTATCAGAATCAAACCAGGCTCAGAGCTGGATAGGTAAGAGATAGCAGTATCAGAATCAAACCAGGCTCAGAGCAGGATAGGTAAGAGATAGCAGTATCAGAATCAAACCAGGCTCCAACTGGATAGGTAAGAGATAGCAGTATCAGAATCAAACCAGGCTCAGAGCTGGATAGGTAAGAGATAGCAGTATCAGAATCAAACCAGACTCAGAGCTGGACAGGTAAGAGATAGCAACATTGAAAATCAAACCAGACTTTCGCGCAGCAAGATCTAATGCAACTTGGAGTGATCGGATGAAAGACGTTGCATTTAAGTGTCAGGTGTACCCGAGACCATAGATGCAACATATTCATTACTTTAAGGGTTTTATATAATATAACTAAATATTTCTTTCTGTGTTGCAGGGGCAGTCGAGAAAGGGAATGGCAAAGACCACAGAACATGACATGAGAACAGCTCAAGCATACCCCTGGGGGTGGTGTTTACCACTGTAGTCTACCCTGGGTGGTGTTTACCACTGTAATCTACCATGGGTGGTGTTTACCACTGTAATCTACCATGGGTGGTGTTTACCACTATAATCTATCATGGGTGGTGTTTACCACTGTAGTCTACTGTGGGTGGTGTTTACCACTGTAATCTACCATGGGTGGTGTTTACCACTGTAGCCTACCCTGGGTGGTGTTTACCACTGTAGTCTACCATGGGTGGTGTTTACCACCTTAGAACTACCATGGTAGGATTACCAACTAGTCACGTGGTGACTTTACCACTGTGAGCATCTACTACTGTGTGGGTTTACCACTTAGTCTACCATGGTTGTTACCACTGTAGACTACATGCGGGTGTTAGTTACTGGTAGTTTTACCACTTAGCTCGATTTTACCACTGTATTAAGGTGGTGTACCACCGTAGTCTACGGTGTGATTTCACCACTGTAATCTAACCATGGGTGGTGTTTACCCACTGTAATCTACATCGGAGGTTTCCTGATCTTACTGACGTGCACAGTGACCACTAGATCTACCATGGCTTCGTTTTTACGCACTCTAAGCTACTGTGGGTGTGTATTACCACTGTAGTCTACTGGGTGGTTACCACTGTATCTACCATGGGTAGTTTTACCACTAGTCTATGGTGGTTGTACACTAGTCATTGGTGCCAGCTTTTACCAGGTCTATTAACCACTTAGCCTGGTGTGCTTACCACTGTAATCTACTGTGATGTTACCATCTGTAGTCTACCTGTGGGTTGTTTACCACAGTCATACCATGGTGGTGTTACCACTTTTCTACTTCTCGGGTGGTTTTACCCCTACTACTGGGTGACTCATATCTTACTGTGGGTGTTTACACTTAGCTTCATGTGGTGTTATTACCACTATCTACCATGGGTGGTTTACCACTGTTAGCCTATGTGGTGGTTTTACCACTAGTCTACTTGGTGGTGTTTACCACTTATCCTACCTAAGGGTTTTACCACTGTAACTACCATGGGCTGTGTTACCACGTGACCTACCATGGGTGTGTTACATCTGTAATCTACTGGGTGTGCTTTCCACTCGGTATTACTTGTGTCGGTTTACCACTGTATGTCTTACTGTGGTATTACCACTGTAGCTCTTACTGGTCTGTGTTTACAACTTAATCTACCCATGGGGTTTACCACTGTAGTCTAGAATGTGGTTGATGTTACCACTTACTACTGTGGTGTTACACTGTAGTCTACCATGGGTGTTACCACTGTAGTCTACTGTGTGGTGTTACACTGTAATCTACCATGGGGTGTTTACACTGTAGACTACCATGGTGTGTGTACCACGTAATCAACACATGTTCTGTTACCACTCTGACTCAACCATGGTGGTGTCTTTACCACTGTAGCCTACCATGGGTGGTGTTACCACTGTAATACCATGGGTTGGTGTTACCACTTTAGCCCACCATGGTGTGGTTACCACTGGACCTACCTGGGTGTGTATACCACTGTAGCCACCATGGTTGTGTTATCCATTGAAGTCCCACCATGTGCGTTACCACTGTGATCTACCATGGTACACTGTAGTACCATGGTGGTATACCACTGTGCCCCAGTGGTGTATACCACGTAGCCCCCATGTGGGGATGTTTACCACTGTATCTACCATGGTGTGTATATCCACTGTAGGCCTACCAACAACCACTCAGTGTAGAGAGACACTACACTGTTATACTCTGGGTCACTTAAACTGTGTGTTGTGACTTTTTTGTGGATGTGTTGTGGTGTGTGTGTGTTGTGTGTGTGTTGGTGTTGTGTGTGGTGTGTGTTGTGGTGTGTGTGTGTGTGGTGTGGTGTGTTGGTGTGTGTTGTGTGTGTGTGTGTGTGTGTGTGTGTGTGTGTTGTGGTGTGTTTGTGTGGTGTGTGTGTGGTGTGTGTGTGTGTGTGTGTTGTGTGGTGGTGTGTGTGTGTGGCTGTGTGTGTTGCGTTGTGTGAGAGTCAAGCACACACACACACACACACACACAGACACCACACACACAGACACACACACACACACACACACACACCACACACGAATTCAGCTGGGCCTCCATGCCACCGAGCATCATAATTAGTATCATGTCAGACTCACAGTCACAGTCCACCATCACTCCATCAGGAACAAATAAAAACATCTATCTGACACCAAGCTGCAGAGCTACGAACCCGGTGTGAGAATAGAAATCAAACTCCTACAATACATGGGTTCTATATAGTCGAGCTAGCCATCACCACAGACACGCTACAAGCCATAATAACCTCATCGACTCACGTTTACCGTTCAGTTTACGTTGTTCTGCTGTCGTGTATCTTGTGCTGTTCTGAGGCTGTTTTTCTTGGCCTCTTTGGTTTCTTGGTTTCCTGTATTCTGTGGCTGTCTGTGGTTGTTCTGTGGCTGTTCGTGGCTTTCTGTGGCGTTCTGTGCTTCGTCGTGCTTCTGGGCTTGTTTCTGTGCTGTCTGTGTGTTCTGGTGCTGTCTCGTGGCGTTACTCTTGGCTGTTCTGTGCTTCTGTGTTGTTCTGTGGCTGTTCTGTTTCTGTGGCTGTTCTGTGCTGTCTGTTTCTGTGCTTCTTGGCTTTCTTGCGGCTGTCTGTCTGTTGTTTCTGTTCTGGCTGTTCGCTGCTTCTGTTCTGTTCTGCGTTTTCTGGCTGGTTCGTGCTGTTCTTGGCTTTCTGTTTTTGCTTTTCTGTTTTCGTTCTGTGTTCTTTCTGTGGCTGTTCTGTGGCTGTTCTGTGGCTGTCTGTGTGTGTTCTGTGGCTTCTCTTTCTGTTCTGTTTCTGCTGTGGCTTCTGTGGCTGTCGTTTTCTGTGTGTTTTCTGTGTTCTGTTCGTCTGTCTTCTTGTTCTTTCTGTTCTGTGCTTTCTTGTTCTGTGGTGCTGTTTCGCTGTGTTTCTGTGTCTTCTTTCTGTTTCTTTCTGTGGCTTTCTGTGGCTTCTGTGCGCGTCTGTGCTCTTCTGTGTCTTACCCATCAAAATGACAGCTGTTCCATGTATTATGCTAATCACCTTTTTGTTGTTGCCCAAAAGCAAAGATAATTTAATATAAAAAATAGTGATTTTCTCTACTGTTACTTTTAAAGAGTGTACTATCAGTAGTGCCATATAAACATAATATAGTGAGATGATATTTTCTTAGTAGAGTTTGATTATTAGATTCCATGTATCGCCGACTGATGTAAACTCACTCAGTCTAACAAGCCATCAGACCGCTGAACACTTGAAACGGACTGACCAGAGCTCTGACGCACGCCACCACGCACGCACGCACGCACGCACCACGCACGCACGCACGCACGCACGCACGCACGCACTCACGCACGCACACACACACACACACACACACACACACACACACACACACACACACACACACACACACACAACACACACACACACACACACACACACACCACACACAAACACACCACACCACACACACACCCAAACACGACATTCCACATCCACGCACACACTCAATCACTCACTCAATGACCAGTTTATTAGGTACACCATCTAGTTCTGGGTTTGGACCCACTTTGCCTCCAGAACAGCCTGAATTATTCGGGGAGGGGGGGTTGATTCTTCAAGTCGTAAACATTCCACAGGGATGTTGGTCTATGCGATGGCGTCATGCATTTGGCGCCAAATCCTGTCTGTGCCATCAGCATAGTGCAACAGGAACCGGGATTTGTGAGACCAGGCTATGTTTTTCCACTCCTCAATTGTCCAGTGTTGACAAGCGCCAACGTGTTGTGCGTTCCCGAGATGCCCTTCTGCACACCACTGTTGTACTGCCCCATTATTTGTCTGTTTATGGCCCGTCTGTTAGCTTGCACGATTCATGCTATTCTCCTTCGACTTCGCTCATCAACAAGCTGTTTTCGCCGACAGGCCTGCCGCTGACTGGATGTTGTTTTGTTTGTCGCACCATTCTCTGTAAACCCCAGACACTGTCGTGCGTGAAAACCCCAGGAGGCCGGACGTTTCTGAGATACTGGGACTGGAGCGTCTCGCACCGACGATCTTTTAACACACTCAAATTCGGTTAGGTCACTCGTTCTGTCCATTCTAACGTTCAATCGAACAGTAACTGAATGCCTCGATGCCTGTCTGCCTGCTTTGTATAATAAGCCACGTGACTCACTGTCTGTAGGACCGATCTATTTTCAGGAACGGGGGGGTGTACCTAATAAACTGTCCGGTTTATTAGGTACACCCCCTCCACACATCACAACTGCAGCTACCAGACTTATTTACTATTACTAATACCGCACACTGTAAACACTTGCCACCCAATTCCCCCCTTGCCTGAAACGTGTGTACCTTCCTGTTTTATACTTATGATAAAAATGTCCGTTCTATTCTACTGAGCCATTTACTCGATGTTCCTATTCTTATCATTTATTAGTTCTTATTGTTGCTGCGTTGTCCAGAAGGAACCTGAAGTGAGCATTTCGTTGGACGATGTCAACCGTTGTGTATCCTGTACGTGCGACTAATAAATCATGAAAACTGAAACTCGAAACTTCAATTCGTATAATTGTTTTCATCTATTTTCCATACAATATCCTGCTATGCTGTCTCCTCGACCATCTCAAGACAATCAAGTGATCGTTCTGCCAGTAAGCCATTAACAAAATGACACCAGCGCCAACAGTCTAATTCTCGGCCTTAAGGCAAGTCTCAATTGATTCTGTCACTTCCAATGCTCTCAGTTTCTGCTACAGGGGAACAACAGCAGTTTCTATTCAAATGAATCGCAGTATGTGTTGGTGCTCTACACAGTGAGATGTGAGTCGAAGTCAGAGTGTGTGTGCTCGTGTGTGTGCTCGTGTGTGCGTGTGCGTGTGCGTGTGCGTGCGTGCGTGCGTGCGTGCGCGCGCGTGCGTGTGTGTGTGTGTGTGTGTGTGTTTGTTTCAGAGAAGTCTCTATGCCTCTGTGTTTATGATGTATGAAATAAGAACAATCTTCTTTGGTTCAGAGACTTTGACCTTATTGACTGTATCCCAAATGGCCCCCTATTCTGTATGTAGTCCACTTCTTTGACATGGTCCTGGCCTAAAGTAGTGCACTACGTAGGGAATAGGGTGCCAATAGGCCCTGGCCTAAAGTAGTGCACTACGTAGGGAATAGGTGCCATAGGGCCCTGGTCTAAAGTAGTGCACTACGTAGGGAATAGGGTGCCATAGGCCCTGCCTAAAGTAGTGCACTACGTAGGAATAGGGTGCCATAGGGCCTGGTCAAAAGTAGTGCACTACGTAGGAATAGGTGCCATAAAGCCTGCTGTCTAAAGTAGTGCACTACGTAGGGAATAGGGTGCCATAGGGTCCTGGCCTAAAGTAGTGCACTACGTAGGGGTAGGTGCCATAGGCCCTGGCCTAAAGTAGTGCACTACGTAGGGAATAGGGTGCCATAGGGTCCTGGCTAAAGTAGTGCACTACTAGGGAATAGGGTGCCATAGGGCCCTGCCTAAAGTAGTGCACTACGTAGGGAATAGGGTGCCATAGGGCCCTGGTCAAAAGTAGTGCACTACGTAGGAATAGGGTGCCATAGGGCCCTGATCTAAAGTAGTGCACTACGTAGGGAATAGGGTGCCATAGGGCCCTGGCCTAAAGTAGTGCACTACGTAGGGAATAGGTGCCATAGCCCTGGCCTAAAGTAGTGCACTACGTAGGGAATAGGGTGCCATAGGCCCTGGCTAAAGTAGTGCACTACGTAGGGAATAGGGTGCCATAGGGCCCTGGTCAAAAGTAGTGCACTACGTAGGGAATAGGTGCCATAGGCCCTGGCCTAAAGTAAGTGCACTACATAGGGAATAGGGTGCCATAGGACCCTGGTCAAAAGTAGTGCACTACGTAGGGAATAGGGTGCCATAGGGCCCTGGTCAAAAGTAGTGCCCTACGTAGGGAATAGGTGCCATAGGGCCCTGGCCTAAAGTAGTGCCCTACGTAGGGAATAGGGTGCCATAGGGCCCTGGCCTAAAGTAGTGCACTACGTAGGGAATAGGGTGCAATAGGGCCCTGGTCAAAAGTAGTGCACTATTTAGGGAATAGGGTGCCATAGGGCCCTGGTCAAAAGTAGTGCACTACGTAGGGAATAGAGTGCCATTTGGGTCACACACCTTGTGTTTTCCCAGCTGAAAGCATCCATCTCCAAAATAACGGTTCGGTTCTCCTGATATTGAAGCTAGCTGTCACTTTTCACTGTGATGTGATAGCTGAGCCATAACCCCGCTGACATGATGAGATACTAATGTTATTATATATTAGAAATGACAGATACACCCTGATCTGTTTCACCTGTCTTGTGATTGTTTCCAACCACCACCAGGTGTCTCCCATTACGTGTATTTATACTTGCATTTTCTGTTTGTCTGTTGCCAGTTCGTCTTGTCCCGTCAACTCGTACTATCCGCCTCCTGTGTCTGCATCTGGGTCTTAGCCTGAGCCGTGATAATACGAACTGGCCATGACTGACCCAGCAGACTCAGACCAGCTCCGCAACGCTTTCTCCTTCCAAGGAGCCACCATTGGAAGACTCGTGGAGTTACTGCAAAGTCCTGAGAACCTACGCTGGAGATTCTGGAGCCTGTCGGGTGTTTCTCTCAGTGCTCCCTCATCTTTGAGCTTCAGCCTTCTTCGTTCCCCTCGGACCGCTCAAAGACAGCGTACTTGATAACGCTGATGTCCGGGAGGGCACTAGCCTGGGCTATGGCGGTGTGGGAGCAACAATCCACTGTTTGCCTCAGTCTGGAGGAGTTTGTGGCAGAGGCCCCCATGTCTGTGAGAGAGGCTGTTCGTAAGCTGCTCCAACTACGTCAAGACTCCCGTAGTGTGGCAGACTACACGGTGGATTTTCGCAAATTGGCGGCTGAGAGTACGTAGGACCTGGAAGCCCTGTTTGACATGTACCTTCACGGTTTATAGGATGTGATTAAAGACTAGCTCGCAGCGTGGGAGCTCCCCCTGGACCTCAACTCCCGGACTCTGCCCGTGCTCCGGTCCTGGAATGGGCACACTCCTCGAGACTCACCTGTCAATCTGGCTCCCGTCGGCACTTGGCTTTCGCCCGACAACATTTTTGGTGGCCCACCATGGTTCCTGACATCTCCGCGTTCGTTGCCGCCTGCACTCTGTGTTTGCAGAACAAGACTCTGCAGCAAGCTCCAGCTGGCTTCCTTGTTCCTCACCGCCCCTGGTCCCAAATATCCTTGGACTTTGTCACGGGTTTCCCTCCATCAGATGGCAACACCACCATCCTCACGGTGGTTTTCCAAAGCCATTTTATCTCCCTTCCTAAGTTGCTCTCAGCTAAGGAGACGTCCCAGCTCATGGTGCAGCACGTCTTCCGGATCCATGGACTTCCGGTCGACATGGTCTCCGATCACGGTCCTCAGTTCTCATCCCGGTTATGGAAGGCTTTCTGCACCCTCATTGGGTCATCGGCCAGCCTGTCCTCTGGTTTTCATCCCCAGTCTAACGGCCAATCGGAGTGAGCCAATCAGGACCAGGAGACGACTCTTCGTTGCCTCATCTCCACCAATCCCACCACCAGGAGCCAGCAACTCATGTGGGTGGGATATGCCTGCAACACTCTTCCCTGTTCTGCTACTGGTCTCTTGCCTTTTGAGAGTGTTCCCTGGGATATCAGCCTCCACTCTTCCCTGTTCTGCTACTGGTCTCTTGCCTTTTGAGAGTGTTCCCTGGGATATCAGCCCCCACTCTTCCCGGAGCAGGAGGAAGAGGTCAGCATATCCTCTGCCCAGATCTTTGTCCGCAGCTGTTGCCGTACCTGGAATAAAGCCCGGGCCGCTCTTCTCAAGACCACCTCCAGGTCTACCGTCTTGGGCAGATGGTATGACTTTCCACTCGAGATCTGCCCCTCCGGAAAGAGTCCCGCAAACTTTCTCCCCGTTTTATCGGCCTTTTCCCCATCTCTAAGGTTCTTAGCCCCTCCGCTGTTCACCTTCTGTTGCCCCACATCCTCTGTATACATCCCACTTTCTATGTATCTACAATTAAACTCCTGTCTCACAGCCCTTTGTCTCCTGCTTCCAGGAGACGATTGCCTGCCACCTTGTACTTTAATAAACTCTGAGATTCGTACTATCCACCACCTGTGTCTGCATCTGGGTCTTAGTCTGAGCCGTGATACCAATAGTGCAGTAATACCTAGCAATACAAAACAATACACACGTAATCTACAACGCAAAAAAATTAAGAAATATCAGAATGAACGCTGTTGAACATGCCTGAACACTGTTGAACATGCCTGAACGCTGTTGAACATGCCTGAACACTGTTGAACATGCCTGAACACTGTTGAACATGCCTGAACACTGTTTGAACATGCCTGAACGCTGTTGAACATGCCTGAACGCTGTTGAACATGCCTGAATGCTGTTGAACATGCCTGAACGCTGTTGAACATGTCTGAACACTGTTGAACATGCCTGAACGCTGTTGAACATGCCTGAACGCTGTTGAACATGCCTGAACGCTGTTGAACATGCCTGAACGCTGTTGAACATGCCTGAACGCTGTTGAACGTGCCTCAATCGAACATGCCTGGACGCTGCTGTTACTGCTTCCCTCACAATTGATCAAGTGTGAGAAATAGCACCTAAATTGTCTGGAGGGGCCTGAAGCATATGTACTTTGGACGGTGTCCATATTGATCGTGTCCCTGCTTACAAATATCTGGGCATTTGGATCGATGAAAAGCTGTCTTTAAAAAAAAATAAAAGCTTATTGATGAGTTAGTTAAGAAGCTGAGAATTAAAAATGGGTTTCTTCTATAGAAACAGGTCCTGCCTCTCGCTACATAGAAAGCAGATTATTCAGTCGATGTTCCTATCAGTCCTGGACTATGTCTACATCATCTATATGAACACAGCTGCCACTTCATTAAATCCAATAGATGCAGTGTATCATAGCACACTGTGGTTTATTACAGGCAACAGTTTAACTGCTCATCGCATGCATTCTCTACCAGAACGTCGGTTGGCCCTCTTTGATGACACGTTGTTACATAGCTATGTTTATGAAGCCCTTTTTTACGAAAACTCCCACTGTACCTAACAATCGTAAAACACCATTTGTCTCGAGGCTTCTATACAGAGAGAAGACAGGGTAGAAACCACCATTTACCTCTAGGCTTCTATACAGAGAGAAGCCAGGGTAGAATCCACCATTTATCTCTAGGCTGCTATCTATATGAGTATTTATTTGGTTTGTCATTCTATCGTTTTTCATGGAATTTTAGTGGTAATTAAATATAATTTATTTAGAATTTATCAGAACTAATGTTCCTAAAACAAGTTTTACCAGCTCTGTGTATTCTCAAAATGAAAACAGTGAGGGAGCTCCTCCGTGCTGGGGCAGCTCTGCATCCCTGTTCAGCCTACACATTGAACTCAATTGGCATCTTAAGATGTCGAGTCAATCAGGGAGGGGAGAAGTCCTCAATTTCAAAAACCTTCGTTCTCTCCACAGCAAAGCTAGCTCGGCTTACCTCTCTGTCGCTAAGTTACTCACTACTGCCCTTGTTTGTTTGGTGTGATTGGACGGCAAAGACACACCCAAGACACACCCACATTAAACCACACTCCAAATACAACTTTCATTTGGGCCTCAGTAATGGCCGCTGCATTTCTTAATGAGTACCGGAAGATAGAGTACCGGAAGATAGAGTACCGGATGATAGAGTACCGGAAGATAGAGTACCGGATGATAGAGTACCGGATGATAGAGTACCGGATGATAGAGTACCGGATGATAGAGTACCGGATGATAGAGTACCGGATGATAGAGTACCGGATAATTGAGTACCTGTCACAGCCGTCGTTGAAGGAAGACCAAGGTGCAGCGTGGTGAGGGTACATTTTCCTTTTATTTAAAATGGAGGCTCCGGACTGTGACTCCTCGCTGGAGGCTTCGTGCCGTGGATCATCACTGGAGGCTTCGTGCCCTGAATTATCACTGGAGGCTTCGTGCTCTGGATTATCACTGGAGGCTTCTTGCCATGGATCATCACTGGAGGCTTCGTGCCCTGGATTATCACTGGAGGCTTCTTGCCATGGATCATCACTGGAGGCTTCGTGCCATGGATCATCACTGGAGGCTTCGTGCCATGGGTCATCACTGGAGTGAGGAGACGTATGGGCAGTCTGGTACGTGGAGCTGCCACAGGGCTCACCAGGCTGGGGAGACATACTGGAGGCCGGGTTCTGGCAGCAGGCACAGGACTCACCAGGCTGGAGAGACATACAGGAGGCCCTGTCCTAGGCAGAGGCACCGGATACACTGGGCCGTGAAGGCGCACTGGAGGTCTCGAGCTTGGAGCCTGCACAACCCGTCCTGGCTGGATGGCTATCTTCGCCCTGCACATGCGGGGTGCTGACACAGGACGCACTGGGCTGTGCAGACGCACCGGAGACACTGTGCGTAGAGCCGGCGCAGGATATACTGGGCCGAGGAGGAGCACTGGAGGTCTGGAGAGCAGGGCTGGCACAACCCGTCCTGGCTGGATGCTCACCCTAGCCCGGCAGACGCGGGGAGCTGGGATGTAGAGCACCGGGCTGTGAACGCGTACTGGAGACACCGTGCGCTCCACCGCATAACACGGTGCCTGACCAGTATGACGCTCGCCACCGTAAGCACGAGGAGTTGGCTCAGGTCTCCAACCTGACTCAGCCAATCTCCTCTTGGGGGCTGCCTCTCTGGCTTCCTCGCTAACCGTGTACGTCTCGCCAACTCCATTCTTCGGTATCCCTTTTCGCACTGCTCAATTGAATCCCAGGCGGGCTCTGGCACTCTCCCTGGGTCAACCACCACCTCTCTACCTCCTCCCAGGTTGTCTCATACTCCTGGCCACGCTGCTTGGTCCATTGGTGGTGGGAAGTTCTGTCACGGCCGTTGTTGAAGGAAGACCAAGGTGCAACGTGGTAAGCGTACATTTTCCTTTTTATTTAAAATGACGCCAACAAAACAACAAACGAAAAAAACAACTGTGAAGCTTACAAGGCATTAGTGCCACAAACAAAGTTAACTTCCCACACTGAAAGGAGGGAAAAAGGGCTACCTAAGTATGGTTCCCAATCAGAGACAACGATAGACAGCTGTCCCTGATTGAGAACCATACCCGGCCAAAACATAGAAATACAAAAACATAGAAAACAAAAACATAGAATGCCCACCCCAAATCACACCCTGACCAAACCAAATAGGAAAAAAAAGTCTCACTAAGGTCAGGGCGTGACAGTACCAGATGATAGAGTACCGGAAGATAGAGTACCGGAAGATAGAGTACCGGAAGATAATACAATACCAGATGTAGAGTACCGGAAGATAGAGTACCGGAAGACAGAATACCAGAATGTAGAGTACCGGAGATAGGAGTACCGGATGATAGAGTACCGGATGATAGAATAGCCGGAAGATAGAGTACCGGAAGATACAATACCAGATGATAGAGTACCGGAAGATAGAGTACTGGAAGATACAATACAGATGATAGAGTACCGGAAGATAGAGTACCGGAAGATAGAGTACCGGATGATAGAATACCAGATCATAGAGTACCAGAAGATAGAGTACCGGAAGATACAATACCGGATGATAGAGTACCGGAAGATAGAGTACCGGAAGATAGAGAACCGGATGATGAATACCGGATGATAGAGTACCGGAAGATAGAGACCGGAAAGATACAATAGCCAGACATGGATAGAGTACCGGAAGATAGAGTACCGGAAGATATAGTACCGGAAGATAGAGTACGGAGATAGATAGACACCGGAGATAGAGTACCGGATGATAGAGTCAAACCGGATGATAGAGCACCGATGATAGAGTACCGGATGATAGAGTACGGAGATAGACTACCGGAAATAGAGTACGGAAGACAGAGTACCGGAAGACAGAGTACCGGAAGATAGAGTACCGGAAAATAGAGTACCGGAAGATAGAGTACCGGAAGATGAGGTACCTGGAAGATGATAGAGTACCGGAAGATAGAGTACCGATGATAGAGTACCGGAGATAGATACGGAGTAGCCGGATGATAGAGTACCGGATAAATAAAGACAATGATAGATAGTTTAAAAAAACCGGAAGATTGAGTACCGGATGATAGAGTACCGGAAAGATAGAGTACCGAGATGATAGAGTACCGCGGAAGCTGATTTGGTACCGGAAGACGGAAGTACCGGAAGATAGAGTACCGAGAAGATAGAGTACCGGAAGATAGAGTACGCGGATGGATAGAGTACGCGGAAGAATAGAGTACCGGATGATTTGGTACCGGAAGACGGAGTAAACCGGAAGATAGAGTACCGGAAGATAGAGTACCAGAAGATGAGTACCGGATGATAGAGTACCGAA
>NW_019946895.1:0-2394 GCF_002910315.2 Salvelinus sp. IW2-2015 | reverse complement strand
GGCTCTCTTCTCTCTCTCTCATCTCTGTTCTTCCTCCTCTCTCTCTCTTTCTTTATATCTCTCTCTCTGTCTCTATCTCTCTCTCTCTCTCTCTCTCTCTCTCTCTGATTCTAATCCTTTAATGTGAACCAGCTCTAGGGACTGGCTTATTTACCAGAATCTCTCACGGCTCAGCCAAGAAGAGCCACACATGTACTTCAATTTCCACTCAGGCTCCAGGCTCTTTTAAGAATTGCTCTCTTATTAAGTGATCACGGTACTTGGTACTTTTTTTGGTAATCAAACGCAGGAAGTCTTTACTACAAGACTTAATTGAGGAAGTTTTTAAATATAGCCTCCGATATACTAATATATATATATATATATACTCTAATACACTGTAGCCGCCAATACTGTTTCCGTGTCACTGTTTAACACACACTTAGCCATCATGGCTGGTGATAAAGATATAGAGAAAGATATGAGGTGGTCTGTTACTATGTGATATGGTGACTGCCCATGAAATCACTTTGCATTCCTCATCATTGTCTAACACAACAGAGAAGGTATTTTTACTAGCTCCCTGGGCGTTAGTAATTAGCTAAACCTCTATCTGGTGGGAATACATCATGTTTCATCTGAGACTTTTCCTATACGTGTACAAGGAATGGTACACTGCATGTTATTTTAATCCTCAGATTGCACAGTAGCTGTTCACAACATGTTGAGAGAGAGTTGGAGGACATGCTCTCTCTGGAACCTGATGCATCCATAGTAACATCCTGTTATCTGGGAAATACAGCATCATTCTCCTCTTACACTGTTGTGGTCCTGTGGTGCTGTGGTGTTGTACTACTGTGGTGTTGTGGTACTGTGGTGTTGTGGTGCTGTGGTGTTGTGGTGCTGTGGTGCTGTACTACTGTGGTGTTGTGGTGCTGTGGTGTTGTACTACTGTGGTGCTGTGGTACTGTGGGTGTTGTGGTGCTGTGGTGTTGTGGTGCTGTGGTGTTTTGTACCCTACTGTGGTGTGTGGTACTGTGGTGTTGTGGTGCTGTGGTGTTGTGGTGCTGTGGTACTGTGGTGTTTTGTGGTGCTGTGGTGTTGTGGTGCTGTGGTGTTGTGGTGCCTGTGGTGGTTGTGGGCTGTGGGGTTGTACTAGCTGTGGTGCTGTGGTACTGTGGTGGCTGTGGTGGCTGTGGTGGTTGTGGTTGCTGTGGTGCTGTACTACTGTGGTGCTGTGGTAGCTGTGGTGCTGTGGTGTTGTGGTGCTGTGGTGTTGTGGTACTGTGGTGGTTGTGGTGGCTGTGGTACTGTGGTGTTGTGGTGCTGTGGTGTTGTGGTGCTGTTGGTGTTGTGGTGCTGTACTGCTGTGGTTCTGTACTGCCTGTGGTGCTGTGGTGCTGTACTGCTGTACTTAACTGTACTATGTGGTGCTGTGGTGTTGTACTGCTGTGGTGCGGTGGTGCTGTGGTGCTGTCTACTGTGGTGCTGTACTACTGTGGTGCTGTGTTGCTTGTGGTGCTGTATCTACTGTGGTTGTGGGTGCTGTGGTGCTGTAACTGCTGTGGTTCTGTAGCTGGCTGTGGTGCTGTGGTCCTGTGGTGCTGTACTGCTTGGTGGTTCTGTACTGCTGTGGTGCTGTGGTGGCTGTGGTGCTGTACTGCTGTGGTTCTGTACTGTGTGGTTGCTGTACTGCTGTACTGCTTGTGGTGCTGTAATTCTGTGGTGCTGTGGTGCTGTGGTACTGCAGCTACTGTGGTGCTTGTGGTGCTGTGGTGTTGTACTACTGTCGTGTGCTGTGGTAGCTGTGGTGTTGTGCGTGCTGTGGTGTTGTGGTGTTTGTGGTGCTGTACTGCTGTGGTGTTGTGGTGCTGTACTGCTGTGGTGGCTGTTACCTGCTGTTGGTGCTGTGGTGCTGTACTGCTGTGGTGCTTGTGGTGCTGTCTGCTGTGGCTGGTGTGGTGCTGTCAGCTGCTGGTAGCTGCTGTGGTGCTGTACTGCTGTGGTGCGTACTACTGTGGTGCCCGTCTGCTGTGGTATTGTGGGTGTGTGGTTGCTGTACTGCTGTGGGTGCTGTACTGCTGGTGGTGCTGTACTGCTGTTAACTGCGGTGGTGCTGTACTGCTCGTGGTGCTGTACTGCGGTGGTGCTGTACTGGCTGTGGTGCTGTACTGCGGTGGTGGCTGTCTGGCTGGTGGTGCTTGTAACTGCGGTGGTGCTGTACTGCTGTGGTGCTGTCTACTGTGGTGCTGTACTGCTGTACTGCGTGTTGGTGCTGTCTGCTGTGGTGCTGTGCTGCTTGTACTGCTGTGGTGCGGTGGTGCTGTACTGCTGTACTGCTGTGGTTGCTGTACTGCTGTGGTGCTGTACTGCTGTGGTGCTGTGGTGCTGTGGTGCTGTACTGCCTGTGGTGCT
>NW_019946894.1:29017-36792 GCF_002910315.2 Salvelinus sp. IW2-2015 | reverse complement strand
TAGTAGTAGAATAGTAGTAGTTGTATAGTAGTAGTATAGCAACAGTAGTATAGTTGTAGTAYAATAGTAGTAGTATAATAGTAGCAGCATAGTAACAGTAGTATAGTAGTGGTTGTATAGCAGTAGTATAGTAACAGTAGTATAGTGGTAGTTAGTAGTATAGTGGTAGTTGGTAGTATAGTAGTAGTAGTAGTAGTAGTAGTATAGTAACAGTAGAATAGTAGTAGTTGTATAATGGTAGTATAGTAACAGTAGTATAGTAGTAGTAGAATAGTAGTAGTTAGTAGTATAGTAGTAGTTGTAGCAGCAGTAGTAGTAGCAGCAGCAGTAGTAGTAGCAGCAGCAGTAAGTAGTAGTAGTAGCAGCAGTAGTAGTAGTTGTAGTAGTAGCAGTAGTAGCAGTAGTACTAGCAGTAGTAGCAGTAGTACTAGCAGTAGTAGTAGTAGTAGTAGTTGTAGTAGTAGTAGCAGCAGTAGTAGTAGCAGTAGTAGCAGTAGCAGTAGTAGCAGTAGCAGTAGCAGTAGTAGTAGTAGTAGTAGTAGTAGTAGTAGTGGTAGTACTAGTAGCAGTAGTAGTAGCAGCAGTAGTAGTAGTAGTAGTAGCAGTAGCAACAGTAGTAGTACTAGTAGCAGTAGTAGCAGTAGTAGTTGTATTAGTAGTAGTAGTAGTAATTGTAGTAGTAGTAATAATAGTAGTAGTAGCAGCAGTAGTAGTACTACTAGTAGCAGTAGTAGTACTAGTAGTAGTAGCAGTAGCAGCAGTAGTAGTGGTAGAAGCAGTAGTAGTAGTAGCAGTAGTAGTTGTAGCAGTAGTAGCAGTAGCAGTAGCAGTAGTAGTTGTAGTAGTAGGTAAGGTAGAATATATAGTAGATAAATAGTAAGTAGTATAATAGTAGATATATAGTAGTAGTAGGGAATAGTAGTAATTATAATAGTAGTTAGCATAGTAACAGCAGTATAGTAAGTAGTAGAAGAAGTAGTAAGGTTAATAAGTAGTAGTATATAACCAGTAGTATACGTAGTTAAGTAAGAGATAGTAGTTAGCATAGAAAGCAGTATAGTAGTAGTTAGAGATAGTAGTAGTATATAGTAAGTAGTATACGTAACAGCGGTAATAAGTAGAGAATAGTAGTCATATAATAGAGTAGATAATGAACAGTAAGTGTATAGTAGTAGTAGAAGTAGTAGTATAAATAGTAGTAGTGATAAGTAGACAGCAGTATAGTAGTAAGTTAAGATGAGTAGTAATAATAGTAGACCACAAGAACAGCATATAGATAGTTAGTAGAATATAGCTAGTGACTAAAATAGTAAGTAGTATAGTAACATCGGTAATTAGTAGAGAATATTAGTAGTAAATAGTAGTAGTATAGTAACAGTAGATAATTATAGTAGTTTGAATAGTAGTAGTATAATCAGTAAGTATATAGTAAACAATATATAGTAGGAGTAAATAATATTAGTGGCATAGTAACAGCAGTATAGTATAGTTAATATAGTAGTAGCTATAGTAAACTTAGTAGTAGTAGTCAGATAGTAAGTAGTAATAATAGTAGTAAGCCAAGTAACATCACCATAGTAATAGTAGACTATAGTATAGTATAATAGTAGTAAGTATGGTACAGTAGTATAGTAGTGTAGATAGCAGTAGTATAAGTAGTGAGTCAGAATAGTAGTCAGTAAAGATAGTGTAGTTAGTAACAGTTAGTATACGTATAGTAGTGTAAGTAGATTATAGTAAGTAGCATAGTGACAGCAGAAGTAGTAGTAGAATAGTCCAAGTAGTTATCAATAGTATGTAGTATAGTAACAGCAGTATAAGTAGTAGTAGAATAGTAGTCAGTATAGTAAAAGCAGTAATATAAGTAGTTAGTAGAATGAGTAGTAGTATAATAGTAGAGTTGCATAGAACAGCAGTATAGAAGTAGTAGAATACTAACTAGTATAGTAAACAGTCTTGATAATAGTAGTAGAATATAGTAGTATGTAGTAAGAAAAAGTAGTAGTATAATATAGTAGCATAGTGAACGCAGTATCAGTGTAGTAGAATTATAGTAGTAGTATATAGCTTGTAGTATGATAACAAGTTATAAGTAGTGGTGAACCGAGTAGTATAAAGTCAGTAGTATAAGTACATGTAATACTTGGGTAGTATATAGTAGTAGTTCATAGTAGAGTATAATAGTAGTGAGTTAATAGTAACAGTGTATGTAGTAGTAGATGGCCAGTGAGTATAATAGTAAGTAGCAAGTAACAGCAGTGATAGTGGTAGTAGAATAGTAGTAGTAGATAGTAGGTAGTATATAGTAGTAGTATAGTAACAAGTATATTATAGTAGTAGAATATAGTAGTAGTAACATAGTATACGTAGAATAAGTATAGTAGTAGATCGTAGTAGTAATTAGTAAAGTAGTAGAATAGTAAGTAAGAGTAGTAGTGATAGTATAGCATAGTAACAGCCAAGTTATACGTAGTGTAGTTATAATATAGTAGGCATCTAGAGTATAATAGGCTCAGATAATAGTAGTATGGAATCAGTAGTAGTTCAGTATATGTAGATGAGATTAGTGTAGTAAACAGTAAGTAGTAAGTAGAGTAGTAAGAGTATAATAGTAGTAGTATAACGAGTAGCTATACAGATTAAAAGTAGAAGTATATGTGAGTCTAGCATATAATTAGTAAAGAGGGATGTAGTATATAATAGTAGTAAGTAGTAACAGTTGTAACAGCAATCAGGCAGTATATAATGTTAGTAGTATGAAGTAGAATAGTAGTATTATGATAGTAAGTAAGTTAACCAGTATAGTATAGTAGGATAGTAGTAGATATAGTTAATATAACTCGTATAGCATAGTAAACGAGCAATATAGTAGTTAGTATAAGTAGTATAGTACAGTAGTAGTACATAGTAGTAGATAGTAGTATTATAGTAGTCATAGTAAGTAGTAAGAATAGGTAGTAGACATAGTACAGCTAGTATAAGTATAGTTAAGCATAGTAGACGCATATAGTAAGTATTAAACGTAATAGTAGTAGATTATAGTAAGTAGTATGAATAATACGTAGTATAGTAGTAATTAGTGTAGTTATAGTAGATAGTAGAAGTAGTGTACGTATAGAATAGTAATAGTATTGCTATAGAGAACAGCAAGATAGTAGATAATATGTGCATTAGTAAGTAGTAGTAGTATAATAAGTAGTACGAATAGTACAGAGTAGTAGTATAGTAGAATGAGATAATGTATATATAGTGACATCAGTATAGAATAGTTAATTATAGATAATAGTAGTAGTAACAGTAGTAAGTAGTATAAGTATGTAGTAATAGTAAGTATATTGTAAGATTCAGTTATAGAGTAGTATTATAAGTGCATAGTAAGAAAGTAGTAGTATAATAGTATAAGTATAGTAACAGTAGTTAAGTGTAGTATGTAGATAATAGTAGATAGTATAGCATATAGTGTATAAATGCCGATAGTACATAATTCAGCATAGTTAATAGAGTAGTACTAGAGAGTTAAATAGTAAGATAGTACAGTAGATAGTAGAGTAAAGAGAGTAGGAATATTGATAGTAGGTAGTAGAATGTATGTATAGAACATGTATATAGTAGTTAGCTAGCTCAAGTATAAGAAGTAGTAGTACTAGTATAGAACAAGTATATAGTATGATAGTAGTAGTATAGAATAGAATGAAGTATAAGTTATAAATAGTCTATAGTAACAGCAGTATAGTGAGAGTACGAATAGTAGGTAGTATATACAGTTGAGTATGAGTAGGGCAATAGTATATATAATAGTAAGATTACAGTAGTAGTAACAGGTAGATGTAGTAAGTAGTAGAATTAGTACTACATAGGTAGTATATGTAGTAGTATATAGTAAGTAGAGATCAGTAGTAAGTATAATAGTAAAGATGATAGTAGATAGAAATGGGTAGATAATGAGTTTAGAGTAACCTAGCAGAATAGTAGTAGTAGGAATAGTGTAGAGATGTAGTAGTAATAATAGTGCACGTACAGTAGTATAAATAAGTAATAATAGTAGTTAGCGTAGAACAAGTACTATCGTAGAGTTGTAAGTAAGATATAATAGTAGAATCAGTAGTAGTAGACATAGTAGTTAGTAATTAGTGCGTAAGTATACAGTCTAGTAGTATATAATAATAGAAATACACAGTTAAATAGTAGAGATAGTACAGTGTATAGGTAGTATAGAACATGGTATAGGTAGTGAATAAGTAGTAGCATATAGTAGCAGTGCAGTAGTATAGTAGTAGTAGAAATAGAGTAGTAAAATGTAACGTATTATAAGGTAGTTAGTATAATGTAAAGTAAGGTAGTATGGTTAGTCAGGTAGAAGTTAAGTAGTATATAACAGTAGTAATAGTAAGTAGTTGTAATAGAGGTAAGTAGGTAGTAATAGGTAGTAAATGAGTAGTTACGTAGATAGTAGTATTGTAGCAAGAGTATATACAAAGTAAGTAGTAGCACACAGTAATAGCTCAAGTATAGTGCAGATAAGTGTAGTTTAGTATAGCTAGTAAGTAGCAGTAAGTAACTAGAGTAGATAGATTGTGTATAGTCAGTAGTAGACAGTAGTATAGTTGTAGTGTATAGCAAGCAGTAGTAAAGATAGTCAGTAAGTTACAGTAAGATAGTAGATGGTAAGTCAGTCAGCAGTAGTAGTAGTAACATAGTAGTGGATAGTAGTAGTAGGTAGATGGAGTAGTAGTAGCGTAAGGTGAGTAGTAGCAGTGACAGTATAAAGTACAGTAGATAGTAGAGTAGTATTGTAATTAATGTAGTAGTTAGTAGTAACTTGTAGTAGTAGTAGTAAAAGTATAGTTATTGAAGTTGTATATTAGTAGCAGTGTGTACAGCTATAGTGCAGTGAGTAATAGCGTAGAGCAGCTAGAGTAGTACGTAGTAGTTGTGCACGTAAGCAGTACTAAAGTAAGCAGTATATGTAGTAGTAGCAGCAGTTCAGTAGTTAGGAAGTATGTTGTAGTAGTAGAGAGTAGCAGTATACAGCTAGTAGTAGCAAGGTTACGTAGCCGTAGTAGTGTAGAGAGAGTAGTGTTGTAGTAGTGTAGCAGCTAGTAGTACGTGCAGTAGCCAGTAGTAAGCAAGATAGCGATAGTAGGAGTAGTAGTAGTAGTACAGCTGTAGTAGCAGTGAGATGTAGTAGTAGCAGCAGTACTTAGTTAGTTTAGTAGATAGTAGAACAGTAGAAGTTAACTTAGTAGCAAGTAGAATAGCAGTATAGTAAGATTAGTACGTAGTGAATTAGTATGAGTATTTAAGTAAATAGTCTAAGTAGTACGCTAGCATAGTAGTACTATAGTAGTAGGTACAAGAAAGTAGTGAATTAGCAGGAACAGTAGAGTAGTGTACGTAGTGAAGGGTAGATAGCCTTAGCAGTAGCAAGCAGAGTAGTAGTCAGTGTAGCAGAAGCAAGTATAGAGATAGTAGTAAGCAGTAGTATGGTGTATGCAGTAGAGCAGTAAGCATGTAGCGTAGTGCAGTAGTAATGTAAGCAGTAGGAGTTGTAGTAGTTGCAGATGTAGTAGAGTTAGGAGCCAGTATGGTGAGTCGTAGTAAGTAGTAGTAGTAAGGTAAGTACAGCTTCAGTAGCAGTAAGTAGTAAACAGTGTAGTGTGCAGTAGTAGCAAGAGTGCAGTCAGTATAGTGGTGAGAGTTGTAGTAGTAGTAAGCAGCTGTAGTTAAAGCAGTAGAGTATAAGTAAGTATAGTATAGTAGTAGCAGCGTTAGTGAGTAGCAGGGTAGTTAGTCAGTAGCAGCATAGTCAGTGATAGTCAGTAGCAGTAGCACAGTAGTATATAGTGGCAGTAGTTAGCCAGTCAGTAGTTGTATTAGTATAGTAATTGTCAGTGTAGTAAATAATAGATAGTTAGTACAACCAGGAGTAGTACTACTAGAGCAGTAGAGTGATAGTAGTAGTAGCAGTTAGCAGCAGTAGTAGTTGGTTAGTTAGTTAGCAAGTAGCAGTAGGCAGTAGTTAGTTATAGCAGTAGTAAGTGTAGTAGGCATTAGCAGTACGCAGTAGCAGTATATAGTGTAGTAGTTGTAGCCAGTGTAGTGCAGCACTAGTAGTAGGAGCAGTAGTTATTGTAGTAGTAGCAGTGCAGCAGTAGTAGTAAGTAGCCAGTAGTAGCAGTAGTAGTAGTAAGCAGTAGAGTAGTAGTTCTACAGTAGTAGCAGCTGTAGTACAGTGCATAGTGGTAGCACGATTAGTAGTAGTAGTGTAATAGTTAGTTAGCAGGCTGTATAGCAGTGAGCAGTAGTAGTAGCAGTAGAGTATAGTATGTAGTAGCAGCTGTAGTAGCAGTAGTAGTAGTAGCATTACAGTAGTAGTTTGAGTAGTAGTAGCAGTTTAGGTAGCAGTTAGAGTAGTAGTCTGTAGTAGTAGTAGCAGCTGTTAGAGCAGTAGCCTGCAGTAGCAGTAGCAGTAGTATCATAGTAGTAGTAGCATAGAGTAGTAGTAAGCCATAGTAGTAGTGGTAGTAGCAGCTGTAGTACCAGTAGAGTTAGCCCAGTTACAGCCAGTATAGCACTGTGAGTAGCAGTAGCAGCCAGTATAGTAGCAAGCGATAGTTGGTAATGTGGTAGTAGTAGTAGCAGCTGTATAGCAGTAGAACAGCAGTAGCAGTTTAGTAATTTAGTAGTAGTTAGTATGCAGCCAGCTGTAGTAGGTATAGTAGGATAGTAACAGCAGTCAGTTAGCAATCTGCTAGCAGCATAGTTAGTAGTAGTAGCAAGCGGTAGTACAGCGATAGTAAGTAGGGTTAGCAAACGTATAAGTGGTTATTGTCAGTAGTAGTAGCATCAGCACCATAGTGGGGTATTGTAGCAGTAGTGTAGTAAGCAGTAGCACGATTAGTTTGTATGTAGCAGTAGTAGTAGCAATAGCAGCGATCAGTGGTATTGGGTAGTCGACGGAGATGTTATTGTTTGATCATTACTTTTACTGTCAAATTGGCCATCAGTTTGTGTTGGTGAGAGTGGATATGTTGTTAAGGTAGATAATTATGATGCGTGTTTGTCGTGGTGGTAGAATGTTCAGTTGTTGTGTGAGGCGTTAGATGTTAGGGATTCATTGCCTGTTGCTTGTCGTATACACAGTGAACTAAGGTCAGATTCAACAACACATCTCCTGCCCGCTGTCTTTCTGTATTGAGGAGGATTACCTAGATGTGTTAAGCGGTTAGACTGGAACGTTTAACTTTGTTTCAGGATGTGTTGTCTCTAGTAAAACTAATGCTGTTTTGTCTCAGGTATTAATAACTAACGCTGTGTTGTCTCTTGGGTTATTAAACTATGCTGTGTTGTCTCTAGGTATTAAACTAACGCTTGTTTTGTCTAGTATTAAACAATCGTGTTGTCTCTAGGTATTAAACTTAACGCTGTGGTGTCTCTAGGTATTAAACTAACGCTGTGTTGTCTCTATGTATTTAAACTAACCTGTTGTGTCTCTAGGCTATTAAAAACTTAATGCTGTGTTCTCTAGGTATTAAAACTAACGCGTGTTTTCTCTAGTTATCGAAAACTAACGCTGATGTTGTCTCTAGGTATTAAACTAATGCTGTGGTGTCCTTAGGTATACTAACCTGTGTGTCAGGGTGTTGTCTCTAGGTTATTAAGAAACTAATGCTGTTGTTGTTCTCTAGGTTAGTAAACAAGCGTGTTGATCTCTAGGTATTAAACTTAATGCTGTTGTTTGTCTCTAGTATTAACTTAATGCCTGTGTGTTTCAG
>NW_019946894.1:25154-28992 GCF_002910315.2 Salvelinus sp. IW2-2015 | reverse complement strand
CGGTAGCAGCAGTAGTAGTAGTAGGCAGTAGTAGCAGTTAGTTAGTAGTAGCGAGTAGCAGTATAGTTGTAGTAGTCAGTAGCAGGCTGTAGTTGCAGTAGTAGTGCAGTGATAGTGTAGTAGTAGTAGTAGTAGTAGTAGCAGCAATGTAGTAGCAGTAGTAGTAGTAGTAAGAGCAGTAGTAGTAGTTAGTATGTACGTAAGCAAAGTAGTAGTACTAGATAGCAGTAGTGGTAGCAGTAGTGTAGTTGTATTAGTAGTAGTAGATGTATAGTAGTAGTAGTAATATAGTGTAGTAGCAGTACAGTAGTATTTACTACGTAGTACAGTAGTAGTATAGTTAGTAGTATCGAAGTAGCAGCATAGTAGTGTAGTAGTAAGTAGTAGCCAGTAGCTAAGTAGTAGCGAGCAGTAGTAGTTGTAGTAGCATGTAGCAGCTGTAGTAGCAGTAGTAGTAGCAGTGTAGTTTTGTAGCCGGGTTGAGGTTTTCGCCGTTGTAAGCTGTGTTGTCTCTAGGTATTAAACTAATGCTGTGTTGTCTCTAGGTATTAAACTAATGCTGTGTTGTCTCTAGATATTAAACTAATGCTGTGTTGTCTCTAGGTATTAAACTAATGCTGTGTTGTCTCTAGGTATTAAACTAATGCTGTGTTGTCAGGTGTGTTGTCTCTAGGTATTAAACGAATGCTGTGTTGTCTCTAGGTATTAAACTAATGCTGTGTTGTCATGTCTGTTGTCTCTAGGTATTAAACTAACCTTGTGTTGTCATGTTTGTTGTCTCTAGGTATTAAACTAAGGCTGTGTTGTCATGTCTGTTGTCTCTAGGTATTACACTAATGCTGTGTTGTCATGGTTTTAGAGTATTTGTGGGTTGGATTAAGGCTAATCTTTTGGTGTTGCATCATTCTGCCAGACTGGAAGGACCACCCCTTTGTGTGTGTGTGCTTGTTTGCTGAGCTGTTAATAAAGTTAATCAAATTAAACATTCGGCACGCTCGCCACACACTCTGCCCTCTGACCTCTCCTCTCAGCCAATCACAGGCCTCACTCCACCACACACAGCCAACCAGGAGACGGATCTGTCACAATCGCCTGGAGTGGTGAGTGCAGAGTCAAATGCAGAGAGCAGAGGATACTGGGGGAAACAGACTTTATTAGGATTCCCAAAACGAACGCCCAAAACAACAAGCGAAAAATCGTCAGAAAATAGTCCAACCCAACACGGACAGGAACACAACACGCACAACCTGACCAACAGAAAAACAATCCCGCACAAACATAGGCCAAATAGTCTTAAATAGACATGAATCAAGAAACAAAATAAGGGACAGGTGCAACCAATGAGACCAAACAAACAGAAAAGGAAAAGGGGATCGGTGGCGGCTAGTAGACCGGCGACGCCGAGCGCCGCCCGAACAGGCAGGGGAGTCGTGACAGGATCACTAAGCAAGCACTTTGCTACGGTTTAACTCGCACACATACATACACACAAACCAAATCAAATGTTATTACCTACAAGCTCCTAACCAACAATGCAGTTTTAAGAAAATATTTACTAAATAAACTAAAGTTTAAAAAATAACACAATAAAATAACAAAAACGAGACTATATACATGGTTTTATGGTACAGAGTCAATGTGGAGGCTATATACAGGTATAATATGGAGACTATATACAGGGTGTTACGGTACAGAGTCAATGTGGAGGCTATATACAGGGGCTACTGGTACAGAGTCAATGTGGAGGCTATATACAGGGTATTACGGTACAGAGTCAATGTGGAGGCTATATACAGGGTGTTACGGTACAGAGTCAATATGGAGACTATATACAGGGGGTACCGGTACTGAGTCAATGTGGAGACTATATACAGGGTGTTACGGTACAGAGTCAATGTGCAGGGGTACAGTTAGTGGAGGTAATATGTAAATGTAGTTAGGGGTAAAGTGACAATGCGTAGATAATAAAATACAAATAGCAACAGTGTTAATAAAAATACTAATAGTCCATTTGATTCATTGTTCAGCAGTCTTATGGCTTGGGGGTAGAAGCTGTTAAGAAGCCTTTAGGACATAGACTTGGTGCTCCGGCACCGCTTGCCGTGCGGTAGCAGAGAGAACAGTCTGACTTGGGTGGCTGGAGTCTTACAATATTTTGGGCCTTCTTCTGACACCGCCTGGTATAGAAGTCCTGGATGGCAGGAAGCTTGGCACCAGTGATGTACTGGGCCGTACGCACTACCCTCTGTAGCGCCTTGCGGACGGACGTCAGGATGCTCTCGATGGTGCAGCTGTAGAACTTTATGAGGATATTTTCAGTCTCCTAAGTCATGCCCTCTTCACAACTGTATTGGTGTGGTTGGACCATGATATTTTGTTGGTGTTGAAGCTCTCGACCCGCTTCCCTACAGCCCCGTCAATGAGAATGGGAGCGTGTTCTCGGCCCTCCTTTTCCTGTAGTCCACGATCAGCTCATTTGTCTTGATCACATTGAGTGAGAGGTTGTTGTCCTGGCACCACACTGCAAGGTTTCTGACCTCTTCCCTATAGGTCGTCTGGAACAGCTGGTGCTCTCATGCATGCTTCAGTGTTGCTTGCTTCGAAGCAAGCATAAAAGGCATTTCACCCATTTGATAGGTTTGCATCACTGGGCAGCTCGCGGCTGGGTTTCCCTTTGTAGGCCATAATAGTTTGAAGCCCTGCCACATTCGCCGAGCGTCAGAGCCGGTGTAGTAGGATTCAATCTTAGTCCTGTATTGAAGCMTTGCCAGTTTGTATTTATTAAGGAACCCCATTAGTTCCTGCCAAGGCAGCAGCTACTCTTCCTGGGGTTTGTTATGGATCCCCATTAGTTCCTGCCAAGGCAGCAGCTACTCTTCCTGGGGTTTATTATGGATCCCCATTAGTTCCTGCCAAGGCAGCAGCTACTCTTCCTGGGGTTTATTAGGATCCCCATTAGTTCCTGCCAAGCCAGCAAGCTTACTCTCTGGGGGTTTATACGGATTCCCAAATTAAGTTCCTGCCCCAAGCAGCAAAGCTACTCTTGCTGGGGTTTTTATTGGAATCCCCATTAGTTTCCTGCCAAAGCGGAGCAAGCTTAACTCTTCTCTGGGGTTTATTATGAATCCCCATGATTTCTGCCAAGACAGCAGCACTCTTCGCTGGGTTATTATGGATCCCCATTAGTTCGTCTCAAGTCAGCAACTTCTCTTCCTGGGTTGATTAAATGGATCCCATTAGTTTCCTGGTCAAGCCAACCAGCTCTCTTCTCTGGGTTTAATTAGTGATCCCCATTAGTTCCTTCAGAGGCAGCAGCTTACTCTTCCTGGGGTTTATGATTGATCCCCATTCAGTTCTGCCAAGGCACGCAGCTATCTTTCCTGGGGTTTATTATGGATCCCATTAGTTCCTGCCAAGAAAGCACGCTACTCCTTCCTGGGGTTTATTATGGATCCCAATTAAGTTCCTGCCACAGGAACCTCTTCCTTTGAGGTTTCCAGCAACCTTAAGCAGTGTTATATACAATCATTAATAATTACACTGACATTACGTTTCATAAGACTTTTTCACAACACACTGTTGTCCCTGCCGCAGCTTCAACTACCCATATACTAGCCAATTAAAATCCAATATGGGTGTAGAGTGCTGGCTTATCATGTGTGTGTGTGTGTGTGTGTGTGTGTGTGTGGTGGTGTGTGTTGTGTGTGTGTGTGTGGTGTTGTGTGTTGTTTGTGTTGTGTGTGTGTGTGTGTGTGTGTGTGTGTGTGTGTTGTGTGTGGTGTGCTTGGTGTGTGTGTGTTGTGTGGTTGTGTGTGTGTGTGTGTGGTGTGTCGGTGTG
>NW_019946894.1:21291-24961 GCF_002910315.2 Salvelinus sp. IW2-2015 | reverse complement strand
GGCTGTGAATAGACCTCTTGTGGCATGTCCTGTGGGGTCATGAGTGTCTGAGCGGTGTCCTAGTAGTTTAAACAGACAGGTCAGTGCAGTCAGCTTGTCAACACTTCTTACAAAAACAAGTAGTGATGAAGTCAATCTCTCCTCCACTTTGAGCCAGAAGAGACTGACATGTATATTATTAATATTAGCTCTCTGTGTACATCCAAGGGCCAGCCATGCTGCCCTGTTCTGAGCCAAATGTAATTTTCCGAGGTCCCTCTTTGTGGCATCTGACCACGTGACTGAACAGTAGTCCAGGTGCGACTAAACTAGTGCCTGTAGGACCTGCCTTGTTGATAGTGTTGTTAAGAAGGTAGAAACTAGGGCCTGTAGGACCTGCCTTGTTGATAGTGTTGTTAAGAAGGTAGANACCTGCCTTGTTGATAGTGTTGTTAAGAAGGTAGAAACTAGGGCCTGTAGGACCTGCCTTGTTGATAGTGTTGTTAAGAAGGTAGAAACTAGGGCTTGTAGGACCTGCCTTGTTGACAGTGTTGTTAAGAAGGTAGAAACTAGGGCTTGTAGGACCTGCCTTGTTGACAGTGTTGTTAAGAAGGTAGAGCAGCGCTTTATTATAGACAGACTTCTCCCCATCTTAGTTACTGTTGTATCAGTATGTTTTGACCATGACAGTTTACAATCCAGGGTTACTCCAAGCAGTTTAGTCAACTCAACTTGTTCAATTTCCACATGATTTATTACAAGATGTAGTTGAGGTTTAGTGAATGATTGTCCAAAATACAATGCTTTTAGTTTTTTAAACATTTAAACTTATTCCTTCCCACCCATTCTGAAACTAACTGCGGATCTTTAAGTGTTGCAGTGATTTCACTCGCTGTAGTAGCTCGCTGTAGTAGCTCGCTGTAGTAGCCAGTGGCATGGCATTAGTAAAAGAGTCCTAGACAGCTGCCCTGGGGAATTCCTGATTCTACCTGGATTATATTTGAGAGGCTTCCATTAAAGAACACCCTCTGTGTTCTGTTAGACAGGTAACTCTTTATCCACATCATAGCAGGGGGTGTAAAGACATAACACATTATAGCAGGGGGCGTAAAGACATAACACATCATAGCAGGGGGTGTAAAGACATAACACATCATAGCAGGGGGTGTAAAGACATAACACATCATAGCAGGGGGTGTAAAGACATAACACATACGTTTTTCCAGGAGCAGACTATGATCGATGATGTCAGAAGCCTGAAGTCTTAAAAGGTATGTGGGGGGTGTTTTGATATCATAAACTTCTCTCAGCCAATCATCAGTCATTTGTGTAAGTGCTGTGCTTGTTGAATGTCCTTCCCTGTAAGCATGCTGAAAGTTTGTTGTCAATTTGTTTAATGTGAAATATCATTGTATCTGGTCAAACACAATGTTTTCCAGAAGTTTACTAATGGTTGGTAACAGGCTGATTGGTCGGCTATTTGAGCCAGTAAAGGAGGCTTTACTATTCTTAGGTAGAGGAATGACTGTAGCTTCCCTCCAGGCCTGAGGGCACACGCTCTCTAGTAGGCTTAAATTGAAGATGTGGTAAACAGGAGTGTCGATATCGTCTGCTATTATCCTGTCATTTTCCATCCAAGTTGTCAAACCCCAGTGGCTTGTCATTGTTGGACAACAATCATTTTTTAACCTCTTCCGTCCTCATTTTATGGAATTCAAAATTACAATTCTTGTCTTTCGTAATTTGGTCCGATATACTTGGATGTGTGGAGTCATTGTTTGTTGCTGGCATGTCCCTAAATTTGCTAATCTTGCAAATGAAAAAGTCATTAAAGTCATTTTTTTAAAGTAGTTTGTCATTGGGTTTTGTGATGAATGAGCCAACTGAGTCAATGAATGATGGAGCAGAGTTTGCCTTTTTGCCCAAAATTTCATTGAAGGTGCTCCCAAGATTTTTAGTGTCATTCTTTGTCATTTCTCTTTGTTACGTAGTTTATTCTTGTTTCATAGTGTAGTTTCATCTTCTTTTTATTCAGTTTAGTCACATAAATTTTCAATTTGCAGTACGTTTGCCAATCGGTTGTGCAGCCAGACTTATTTGCCTCATCCCTCTCAACCTTACAATTTTTCAATTCCTCATCAATCCAAGGGGATTTGTCCGTTTTTTACAGTCATTTTCTTATTAGTAACTGGAATAAGAAATTTCATAAATATGCCAAGTTGCTCCTCATTACACACCACAGACCAGCAAATATCCTTTACATCAACAACATGTGAATCACTACAAAASTTATTCTATGACCTCTTATACACTATATTAGGTCCAGCCTTTGGAACTTTGGTTTTCCTAGATATGGCTACTATATTGTAATCACTACATTCAATGGATTTGGAAACTGCTTTAATGTAAATTTCTGCAGCATTAGTAAAGGTGTGATCAATACATGCTGATGATTTAATTACTGTGCTGTTTGTAACTACCCTGMTAGGTTGACTGATAACCTGAACCAGGTAACAGTTGGAAGTTTTTCTTTGATTGGGGCAGCTTAATGAAAGCCAGTCAATAATTAAATCACCCAGAAAATATACCTCTCTGTTGATATCACATACAGTATCAAGCATTTAAATGGCCCAGACACGAGATGTATGTGGCAGGGTCTACAGGCAATTACGGACTACAAAAAGAAAACCAGCCACGTCACGGACACCAACGTCTTGCTTCCAGACAAACTAATCACCTTCTTTGCCCACTTTGAGGATAATACAGTGCCACCGACGCGGCCCGCTAACAAGGACTGCCCCCCCTTCTCCTTCTCTCGTTTAAACGTGTTAACCCTCGCAAGGCTGCTGGCCCAGACGGCATCCCTATCCGCGTCCTCAGAGCGGAGACCAGCTGGCTGGTGTTATTACGGACATATTCAATCGCTCCCTATCCCAGTCTGCTGTCCCCACATGCTTCAAGATGGCCAACATTGTTCCTGTACCAAAGAAGGAAAAGGTAACTGAACTAAATGACTATCGCCCCGTAGCGCTCCTGTCATGAAGTGCTTTGAGAGTCTAGTTAAGGATCATACCCCCTCCACCTTACCCGCCACCCTAGACCCACTTCAGTTTGCACACCATTGCAACGGGTCCACAGAAGATGGAATCGCCATCACACTGCCCTATCCCATCTGGACAAGAGGAATACCTATGTAAGAATGCTGTTCATTGGTCATCCAGGTCATCTATAAGCCTTTGCTAGGTAAAGCTCCGCCTTATCTCAGCTCACTGGTCACCTTAACAACACCCACTCGTAGCACGCGCTCCAGCAGGTATATCTCACTGGTCATCCCCAAAGCCAACACCTGCTTTGGCCGCCTTTCCTTCCAGTTCTCTGCTGCCAATGACTGTAACGAATTGCAAAAATCGCTGAAGCTGGAGACTTATCTCCCTCTCTAACTTTAAGCACCAGCTGTCTGAGCAGCTTACCGATTGCTGCAGCTGTACACAGTCCATCTGTAAATAGCCCATCCAATCTACCTACCTCATCCCATATTGTTTTTATTTACTTTTTTGGTCTTTTGCACACCAGTATCTCTACTTGCACATCATCATCTGCACATCTATCACTCCAGTGTTAATTTGCTAAATTGTAATTAATTTGCTACTATGGCCTATTTATTGCCTTACCTCCCTTATCTTACCTCATT
>NW_019946894.1:10041-15711 GCF_002910315.2 Salvelinus sp. IW2-2015 | reverse complement strand
CCTCGGCTACACATTACAGACAAACTGAAATGGTCCACCCACACAGACAGCAGTTGAAGAAGGCGCAACAGCCGCCTCTTCAACCTCAGGAGGCTGAAGAAATTTGGCTTGTCACCTAAAACCCTCCACAAACTTTTACAGATGCACAATCGAGAGCATCCTGTCGGGCTTTATCACCGCCTGGTACGGAAACTGCACCCCCCTCCCGCAGGGCGCTTCAGAGGTGGTGCAGTCTGCGTAATGCATCACCGGCATTCTTCTCACCAAACCACATGACCTTTGTTTTGGAGGTGTTCAGAACAAGGTTAAGGGCAGAGAAAGCTTGTTGGACACTAAGAAAGCTATGTTGTAGAGCGTTTAACAAAATCAGGGAGGCCAGCTGAGTCAATACAAACCTTATCATCTGCATATAAATGGATAAGAGAGCTTCCTACTGCCTGAGCTATGTTGTTGATGAAATTGAGAAGAGCGTGGGACCTAGGATCGAGCCTGGGTACTCCCTTGGACAGCAGTGCCGAGACAGCAGATTTTATGACTTTATACACTGCACTCTTTGAGAGAGGTAGTTAGCAAACCAGCCCAAAGGTCCTTCAAGAACACCAATACTCCTTAGCCGGCACACAAGAATGGAATGGTTTACCGTATCAAAAGCTTTGGCAAAGTCAAATAAAAATAGCAGCACAACATTGCTTAGAATCAAGGGCAATGGGGACATCATTTAGGACTTAAGGTTGCAGTGACACATCCATAACCTGAACGAAAACCAGATTGCAACCAGAGAGAATACTATAGACATCAAGACAGCCAGTCAGTGGATTATTGACAAGTTTATCCAACACTTATAAACAGGGCAAAGTAACAGTTAAGATCAGCTTGATCTCCCCCTTTAAATAGAGCGACTAAGTGTGTTTAATTAAGGATTCACCGTGGCTGCCTTCCAAGCAATGGAACCTCCCCAGAGAGGAGAGACAGGTTAAAGGTCAGAGATTAGGCTTGGTGATGATAGGGCAGATAGCTTGGTGATGATAGGCAGATAGGCTTGTGATGATTAGGGGCAGATAGGCTTGCGTGATGAGATAGCGGCAATAGGCTTGGTGATTGATAGGGCAGAGAGCTTGGTGATGATAGGGGCAATAGGCTTGGTGATGATAGGGCAGATAGCTTGGTGATGATGGGGGCAGATAGCTTGATGTGCGAAGTTTGATAGTAGGCAGATAGCTGATGTTAGGGGCTAGGAATGGGATGATGGGGCAGATAGGCATGATAATCGCAGAAGTGATGATTGGCAGATAGGCTTGGTGATAGATAGAGGAACAGTGATTGATAGGCGATTTGGTGATGAGTAGGCAATAGGCTGTGGTGCATGATAGGGCAGATACGGCCTTGGTGAATGATATGAATAGGGCAGTGGATAGGCAGTTGGTGGTGATGATAGAGCGAGCGGATGATAGGCAGATCTTGGTGTGATGATGGGGCAGATAGGCTTGGTGATGATTACGGGCAGATAGCTTAGGTGATAGATAGGCATGCTAGAGATAGGCTTGAGTGATGATGAGGGCAGATAGGCTGGTTGGGTGATGGCAGATGGGGTGGAGCCAGATAGCTGGTTGCATATGAGGAGCAGATAGCTGTGGCTGCATGATATGGGCAGATAGGGTTAGGTGAGTGATAGGGCAGATAGGCTGGTGCGGTGCAGATAGCTGGTGATGAATAGGCAATTAGGCATGAATAAGAGATAGCTAGGATATAGGAGCAGATAGGCTTGTAGAGTGCATGATAGGGGCAGAATAGCTAGATGATATATGAAGATGAGGCGTTAGATAGGCATGGAACTAATGAGTGATAGGAGCATGGCTTGGTGATGATAGGGGCAGATAGCTTGTGGAGATGCATATGCAATAGGACTTGGTGTGATAGCGCAGATAGGCTTGAAGTTACGAGGCAGATGCATAGTAGGGCAGATATGGTCGATGAGAACTATGGTTGATAGGCAGATAGGCTCTATGGGTGATGATACGAGGCAGATAGGCTATGAGTGCATGAATAGGGGCAGATAGGCTTGTGAATCATAGGGGCAAGATACGGGCTTGTGGATGAATATAGGCGCAGATAGGCTTGGTGATGAAGGGCAATAGCTTAGATGATGATGGGCATGGCAGATAGCTTGGTGTAGATAGGGCAGATAGGACTTGGTGTGATAGGGCAATAGACGCTGGGATGATAGGGGCAATAGCTATGGATGATGATGAGGGGCAGATATGCTATGGTGGTGATGAGGGGCAGTGAGCGTGTTGGTGAATTGATAGGGGCAGATAGGCTTGGTAGATCGATATAGAGCTTAATGAGGTACTGATAGGGCAATAGTAGGTGATATGGGCAGATAGGACTTAGTGAATCGCATCAGGGACAGAGAAGGCTTGGGTGATGCATGGAGCAGGATAGGCTTGTGATATAGCCGATACGACTTGAGCAGATCGCATTGAATGAGAGAGATAGCTATAGGGTGGCAGGATAGGCACTGTGGCTGAATGATAGGCGAGAAGCTTGAGTGATGGAGCAGGGGCAGATAGCCTTGGAGATATGGTGTAGGGCAGATAGCTTGGGTAGAAATAGGGCAGATAGCTGGGTGATGACATAAGGGCAAGGATAGCTTTAGGTGATGAATAGGGCAGAGGATAGGCGTGAGGTGAGATAGGGCAGATAGGCGTTAAGGGTAGAATGATGAGGGCAGATAGACGGCTCTTCAGTGACATGAAGGTATGCTAGTTAGGTGATGATAGGGGCAAATAGGCCTGGTGATGATAGGGGCAGATAGCTGACATGTGGTAGATAAGGGGCAGATAGCTTGGGTAATGATAGGGCAGAATAGGCTGGTGATCATAGGGCCAGATAAGCGTTAGTGATCGTGTAGTGTGTGTGTAGTGTGTATAGTATGTGTAGTGTGTGTAGTGTATAGTATGTGTAGTGTATATAGTGTGTGTAGTGTATAGTATGTGTAGTGCCTTGCAAAAGTATTCATCCCCCTTGGTGTTTTCCTATTTTGTTGCATTACAACCTGTAATTTAAATTTATTTTTATTTGTATTTCATGTAATGAACATACAGAAATTAGTCCGAATTGGTGAAGTGAAATAAAAAAATTACTTGTTTAAAAAAAAAAACTAAACATTTAAAATGGAAAAGTGGTGCGTMCATATATATAAGAAGCCCCTAAATAACATCTGGTGCAACCAATTACATTCAGAAGTCACATAATTAGTTAAATAAAGTTCACCTGTGTGCAATCTAAGTGTTAGTCACATGATCTAAGTGTCACATGATCTGTCACATGATCTCAGTATATATACACCTGTTCTGAAAGGCCCCAGAGTCTGCAACACCACTAAGCAAGGGGAAGAAGACCYAGGAGCTCTCCAAACAGGTCAGGGAACAAAGTTGTGGAGAAGTACAGATCAGGGTTGGGTTATAAAAAAATATCAGAATCTTTAAACTTCCCACAGAGCACCATTAAATCCATTATTAAAAAATGGAAAGAATATGGCACCACAACAAACCTGCCAAGACAGGGCCGCCCACCAAAACTCACGGACCAGGCAAGGAGGGCATTAATCAGAGAGGCAACAGAGAGACCAAAGATAACCCTGAAGGAGCTGCAAAACTCCACAGCGGAGATTGGAGTATCTGTCCATAGGACCACTTTATGCCGTACACTCCACAGAGCTGGGCTTTACGGAAGAGTGTCCAGAAGAAAATTAGCAAACATGTTTGGTGTTTGCTGAAAGGCATGTGGGAGACTCCCCAGACATATGGAAGAAGGTACTCTCGTCAGATGAGACTAAAATGTAGCTTTTTGGCCATCAAGGAAAATGCTATATCTGGCGCAAACCCAACACCTCTCATCACCCCGAGAACACCATCCCCACAGTGAAGCATGGTGGTGGCAGCATCATGCTGTGGAGATTTTTTTCATCGGTAGGGACTGCCGATAAGAATATGGTGATTGACAGAGTCGAAAGTCTTGGCCAGGTCGATGAATACAGCTGCACAGTATTGTCTCTTATCGATGGCGGTTATGATATCGTTTAGGACCTTGAGCGTGGCTGAGGTGCACCCATGACCGGCTCGGAAACCAGATTGCATAGCGGAGAAGGTACGGTGGGATTCGAAATGGTTGATACAAATGATAGAAAAATCTATTTTAATTCCAGGCAACAAAATAGGAAAAATGCCAACAGGGGTGAATACTTTCGTAGTGCATAGTGTGTGTAGTGTATAATGTGTGTGTGTGTGTGTGTGTGTGCGTCTGCTTGCGCGTGTGTGTGTGTGTGTGTAGGATCCAGAGGAACTCTCTATGGATGGTGGATTCACAGGGAGAGGTGTTGGAGGAGATTCCTCTGGAAGATCCAGACTCCTACTGTGCCTACAGCGCTATCGGCACTGCCACGGTAACTTGTTTAAATGTACTACACACACAATCCGGTCAAAAGACACACCTACTCATTCCAGGGTTTTTCTTTATTTTTTACTATTTTCTACATTGTAGAATAATAGTGAAGACATCAAGAATATAAAATAACACATATGGAATCATGTAGTAACCAAAAAAGTGTTAAACAAATCAAAAGAGACTTGCTTGAGCCAAGAAACACAAATCTGTCCTTTGGTCTGATGAGCCCAAATTTTAAGTTTTGGTTCCAACCGCCATGTCTTTGTGAGATGCAGAGTAGGTTAACGGATGATCTCCGCATGTGTGGTTCCCACCGTGAAGCATGGAGGAGAATGTTCCCGCCGTGAAGCATGGCGGAGGAGATGTGGGGGTGCTATGCTGGTGACACTACCTGTGATTTATTTAGAATTCAAGGCACACTTAACCAGCATGGCTACCACAGCATTCTGCAGCTATACGCCATCCCATCTGGTTTGGTTTTAGTGGGTCTATCATTTGTTTTTCAACAGGACAATGACCCAACACACCTCCAGACTGTGTAAGGGCTATTTGACCAAGAAGTAGAGTGATGGAGTGCTGCATCAGATAACTTGGCCTCCACAATCACCCAACCTCAACCCAATTGAGATGGTTTGGGATGAGTTGGACCGCAAAGTGAAGAAAAAGCAGCCAAGAAGTGCTCAGCATATGTGGGAACTCCTTCAAGACTGTTGGGAAAGCATTCCAGGTGAAGCTGGTTGAGAGAATGCCAAGAGTGTGCAAGCTGTCATTAAGGCGAAGGGTGGCTACTTTGAAGAATCTAAAATATATTTAGATTTGTTTAACACTTTTTTGGTTACTACATGATTCCGAGTCTGTTATTTCATAGTGTTGATGTCTTCCCTATTATTCTACAATGTAGAAAATAGTAAAATAATGAAAAATAATGAGTAGGTCTGTCCAAACTTTTGACTGGTACTGTATATCACCCAAACCCTACAGCGTTATCGCTACAGTAACACACAGAGTGTTTGTGTGAACATGTTTAACTATACTGGAAGACCAGAAGTGCCTATAAGAGTAGTAAACAAACATAAATTCAACCAATTGGTGACATTTTGCCGGTCACCACTTGGAAAAATACTATTCATGGGGTTATGGTTAGAATTAGGGTTCGTTTTGGGGTTATGGTTAGAATTAGGGTTCGTTTTGGGGTTATGGTTAGAATTAGGGTTCGTTTTGGGG
>NW_019946894.1:0-6162 GCF_002910315.2 Salvelinus sp. IW2-2015 | reverse complement strand
TCTATACTGATGCTTAGCTTGTTTGATTGCATTGTGGAGGGAATAGCTACACTGTTTGTATTCGGTCATGTTTCCGGTCACCTTGCCCTGATTAAAAGCAGTGGTTCGCGCTTTCAGTTTTGCGCGAATGCTGCCATCAATCCACGGTTTCTGTTTGGGGAATGTTTTAATAGACGCTGTGGGTACAACATCACCGATGCACTTGCTAATAAACTCGCTCACCGAATCAGCGTATTCATCAATGTTATTGTCCGACGCTATGCGGAACATATCCCAGTCCACGTGATCGAAGCAATCTTGAAGTATGGAATCCGATTGGTTGGATGAGCGTTGAACAGACCTGAGCACGGGCGCTTCCTGTTTTAGTTTCTGTCTATAGGCTGGGAGCAACAAAATAGAGTCGTGGTCAGATTTTCCAGCTCTGAYGAAGGCCGTGTGGCCGATACGTGAAGCTTATTAAATATCGGTGATACTATCAAGAGCAGTGTGCGGTTTCCTTTTTCCTTCATCGTGGTCAGACTTTCCAAAAGGAGGGCGGGGGAGGGCTTTATATGCGTCGCGCAAGTTAGAATAACAATGATCCAGGGTTTTGCCTGCCCGGGTCGCGCATTCGATATGCTGATAAAATTTAGGGAGCCTTGTTTTCAGATTAGCCTTGTTAAAATCGCCAGCTACAATAAATGCAGCCTCAGGATATGTGGTTTCCAGTTTACATAGTCAAATGAAGTTCTTTCAGGGCCGTCAATGTGTCTGCTTGGGGGGATATACACGACTGTGATTATGATCGAAGAGAATTCTCTTGGTTAGATAATAAGGAATTCTAGGTCAGGTGAACAGAAGGACTTGAGTTCCTGTATGTTGTTATGATCACACCACGTCTCGTTAATCATAAGGCATACACCCCCGTCCTTCTTCTTACCAGAGAGATGTTTGTTTCTGTCGGCGCGATGCGTGAAGAAGCCCGGTGGCTGTACCGACTGATGACGTATCCTGAGTGAGCCATGTTTCCGTGAAACAAAGAACGTTACAATCTCTGATGTCTCTCTGGAAGGCAACCCTTGCTCGGATTTCGTCTACCTTGTTGTCAAGAGACTGGACATTGGCGTGTAGTATGCTCGGGAGCGGTGCGCGATGTTGCCCGGTATCTACGGCAGTCCTGACCCAGAAAGACCGCGCCGTCTCTGCCCCCTTCTGCAGCGCCGTTGTGTTGGGTCGCCGGCTGGATACCGATCCATTGTCTGGGTGGTGGACAAACAGAGGATCCGCTTCGGGAAAGTCGTATTCCTGGTCGTAATGTTGGTGGAGTTGACGTGCTGTCTTATATCCAATGAGGTCCTCCCGACTGTATGTAATAAACCTAAATTTCATGGGGTAACAATGTAAGAAATAAAAACATAAAAACGAAATACTGCATAGTTTCTAGAACTTCCAGGTACCCGGGCCAGGTCGATTGGAAAGGCCTGCTCGCTGAAGTGTTTTAGGGAGCGTTTGCAGTGATGAGGGGTGTCGTCTGACCGCAGACCCATTACGGACGCAGTCTGAGATCCTGGTTGAAGACAGCAGAGGTGTATCCAGAGGGGCGGTTGTAAGGAATGATTACCTAATGAGCGGGCCCGTGTTTACGGATTTGGGGTTGTACCTGGTAGGTCAGTGATAATTTGTGTGAGATTGATGGAGTTATGGTGATACAAACAGATCTGGGACCATGCTAGTTTCCCTCACCTTATATCTTCAGATTAAAAAGGAGATGGAGCACAGTACAAATGTAGGATCTTAATTTGATCCCCCTGTTGGCAGGAGAACAGGACACTTAACTTGTAGGTATTTGAGGTTTTAAAAGGCTTTCTGAAGTTTGTTAATTTCCACTTAGACATTTCAGGCTTAATTTCCCTTTATGAAACATGTTACCAACCCTATGTAATTAAATAATATGTACAGTGGGAGAGAACAAGTATTTGATACACTGCCGATTTTGCAGGTTTTCTACTTACAAGCATGTAGAGGTCTGTAATTTTTATCATAGGTACACTTCAACTGTGAGAGACGGAATCTAAAACAAAATCCAGGAAAATCACATTGTTGATTTTTAATTAATATTTGCATTTATGGCATGACATAAGTATTTGAATACATCAGAAAAGCAGAACTTAATATTTGGTACGAACCTTTGTTTGCAATACAGAGATTCATACGTTTCCTGTAGTTCTTGACAGGTTTGCACCACTGCAGCAGGGATTTTGGGCCCACCCTCCATACAGACCTTCTCCAGATCTTCAGGTTCGGGGCTGTCCGCTGGGCAATACGGACTTTCTCAGCTCCCTCCAAAGATTTTCTATTGGGGTTCAGGTCTGAGACTGGCTAGGCCACTCCCGGACCTTGAGATTTCTTACGGAGCCATTCCTTAGTTGCCTGGCTGTGTGTTTTGGGTCGTTGTCATGTGGAAGGACCAGCCACGACCCATTCTCAATGCTCTTACTGAGGGAAGGAGGTTTTGGCCAAGATCTCGTGATACATGGCCCCATCCATCCTCCCTCAATACGTGCAGTCATCCCCTGTCCCTTTGCAGAAAGACTCCCAAAGAATGAGTTTTCCACCTCCATGATTCACGGTGGGGATAGTGTTCTTGGGTTTGTACTCATCCTTTTCTTCCTCCAAACGGCGAGTGGATTTAGACCAAAAGCTATTTTTGTCTCATTCAGACCACCGACCTTCTCCCATCTCCTCTGGATCATCCAGATGGTCATTTGGCAAACTCTCAGATGGGCCTGGACATGCGCGGCTGAGCAAGGGACCTTGCGTGCGCTGCAGGATTTAATCCTAGCGCGTAGTGTGTTTAATGGTTTTCTTTGAGAGTGTGGTCCAGCTTCCTCAGGTCATTGACCAGGTCCTGCCGTTGTAGTTCTGGGCTGATCCCTCACCTTCCTCATGATCATTGATGCCCACGAGGTGAGATCTTGCTGGAGCCCAAGACCGTATCTTGAACTTCTTCCATTTTTCTAATAATGCGCCAACAGTTGTTGCCTTCTCACCAAGCTGCTTGGCCTATTGTCCCTGTGCCAATCCCAGCTTGTGCAGGTCTACAATTGTATCCCTGATGTCCTACACAGCTCTCTGGTCTTGGCCATTGTGGAGAGGTAGAGTCTGTTTGATTGAGTGTGTGGACAGGTGTCTTTTATACAGGTAACGAGTTCAAACAGGTGCAGTTAATACAGGTAATGAGTGGAGAACAGGAGGGCTTCTTAAAGAAAAAACTAACAAGGTCTGTGAGAGCTGGAAATCTTACTGGTTGTAGGTGATCAAATCTCTATGTCATGCAATAAAATTAAAATAAATTGCTTAAAACTCATTTACAATTGTGATTTTCTGGATTTTTGTGTGTATCAGTGTTACCCTAGATAAAATTCCAGACCTCTACATGATTCTACTATGCTAGGACAATCCTGGCAAAATCGGCAGTGTATCAAATACTTGTTCTCCCCACTGTATATATAATCCACATAATAATTAGCATTTCCTGTTGCTACAGGATTATTTTCCTGCTGTAGCAAACTGGCTCAAATTAAGATCCTACTCCTGTAAAGCTACTGGGAATGAGGATCATATGTTTTCTAATTCAAATAGCCAGAAAACATTGCATCTCCACAGATTKAAATATGCTAAATCAATACATTGTACAACTGCATTGATTGTCAGCCCAGCCTCTAACTCTTGTGTATAGGGATTCCTGAGAATAATGCACAGATGTACATTGAGTTCCTTCATTTATAGGAAGTCTGTGTACCTGCAGGATCTAAAGGACGAGTCTATGTACCTGTGGGATCTAAAGGACGAGTCTGTGCACCTCTGCAGGATATGCATAGTGCATATAGTACCAAGGGAATAACTGCCAGGTCCAATAAGGGACCAGATGCTATATTAAGTAATTAAAGATGCTATATTATATTATTATGTCAGTAGTGAAGCACCTTCATGTGAATTTAATAAGAGGTCCCTGCTGGGACTGCTAGCCAGCCGGCTGGAGAGACAGGAGAATGACCTAATGCGCCTGTGTGTGTGTGTGTGTGTTTTGTAAGTGCATTATCAGTACATTGCTTAAAAGGTGCTTTGTTGTCACATTTTAGTAATTTAGCAGACGCTCTGCTTACAAGAGCAATTAAGGTTAAGTGCCTTGCTCAAGGACACATTGTCCGATTTTAATATATATATTTTTTTAATATATATTTTTTTCACCTAGTCGGCTCAGGGATTTGAACCAGCAAGCTTTTGGTTACTGGCCCAACACTCTCAACTACTAGGCTACACGCCGCCCTTTTTGTGTGTACAGAACAAAGTAATATACATCCTTTCAGACTGGCAACATCTCTATGCTGATTCTGAATGCTTTTCTCCCAGTAACAACAATTATATCAGTGGTAAATAGCTACATATTTCTCCAAAATGACAAACACGATTTTCCTTTTAGGGCGTCATTAATGGTTAGATAAGACGTCTTATCTGCCTCCCACATATGCCAACTGGGAATCACTTTCCTCTGTTCTCCCATGCTGAGTATCACAGCAAATGTCAATTAATTTTAACCAAAGGATGTTGAAAAACTTGTTTGCTGCGATGTTAGCTTTTTATATAGGAAGGGGAATTGGGTTCCAATGTTGATTTAAACATTAAAGGAGAGAGATTCCCCTGTCCCACCCACCACCAACACCCCCCCCCCCCCCCCCCCCCCCCCCCCCCCCCCCCCCCCCCCCCCCCCCCCCCCCCCCCCCCCCCCCCCCCCCCCCCCCCCCCCACCCTTCTTATATCACCCGGCCTTGATTTTCTCTCTCCAAGCTGGCTTCCTCGCCTTTCAAAATATTTATAGAGATGATTGAACATGAATTTAATAAGTAATTAGATGTGTGCTTGTATTGCAATTTGCAAGCATGTAATGGGGGTGAGGAATACCATTAGTAAATTAATACCATGCAGTACTATCATTACTGGCTGTGTTTTGTCCTGTCTGTTCTGCTCTGGGGCCTGTGGGAGGCTCCTACTGCTATTGTCTGTACTGATCATGACAGTTAGGTCTCTTTGACAGAATAGATATACAGTAGCCTAATATAGATAAACAGTAACATCTAAGTAATAACTCCCATCAGATAGCTGCAATCCTGCAATCCTGTAAACCTGTTTAGCCACGTGTGCAGGTTGCCAGGAACATGTGAACACCACCTGTTCTGAGCCTGATAAAATCACTTTAGAGCAGTGTTTCCCAATCCTGGTACTGGGGACCCAAATGGGGAAAAAAAATTGTTTTTGCCCTAGCTAGGGTTGCACATTTTGGGGAGTATTCAGAGATGGAAACTTTCTGTGGGAATTAATGGGAATTTATGGGAATTAACAGAAATATATGCAAATTCATATTAATGCCATTTAAATGTAGATGTTTTTTGCATTGGATATATTTACAATGTCAAATGGAGATATGAAAAAGTAAAAGGTTTATGTTTCTAAGTAGACATAATTKCAAATGATTTAATCCTTCCAATAGAAATAAAAAAATAATYATTTAGTTATGAATTAAACTTTAATTAAATTAATTGACTCTTCACATGGGATGATTTCACTGAACAACAAAAGAAAGGGAATATTGAATGATCCCCAATGATCCATCGCATCTCCCAAAAATGTTTTCAACATTCATCTGTAAGATGATAGTCTAGAAACTAAAGCTTTGTTTGTTTTCCTCTCAGGCTTCCAGGTCTTCTCCCTGGACCTCCTCAATGTCCACCTCTTGAACATCAGACTCTGAGGCCTCATCTTTACTGTCACTTTCCAACCTTGTTGAGGATGGCTTGTTGTCAGGCTCAAAAAGCCTACAATTTGCCCAGATGGCCACCAATTTTTCAACCCTTGTATTGGTCAGCCTTTTGCGTGCTTTGGTGTGTGTGTTCCCAAACAAGGACCGGTTGCGCTCTGAGGTGGCTGTTGGTGGTGGGATTTGGAGGATGATGGAGGCAACAGGGGAAAGAGCCTCAGATCCACAAAGTCCCTTCCACCAGGTGGCTGATGAGATATGTTGGCACGACTGCCATATTGCATCTCAATCCCAAAGCCCTTGCTTGGAAGTGTACTTCGCCAGACTGCCAAGAACCTTGCCCTCATCCAGGCCAAGGTGGCGAGACA
>NW_019946893.1:13651-26753 GCF_002910315.2 Salvelinus sp. IW2-2015 | reverse complement strand
ATTGCGTGGCTATGTGCTCGATTTATACACCTGTCAGCAACAGGTGTGGCTGACAAACCCACATCCATTAATGTGAAGGGGTGTCCTCATGCTTTTATATATACTGTAGCTAGTAACCAAACTTTTTCAAAATAACCATTTTCAGAGACTTTCAAAACTTTCCAAAACAACCCGAGCTCTCCCTGTTCAACGTATGGAGAATACTGTACACGAAAACATCAAAAGTAGTGCTGTCATGTTAATTATCCTCCCTTGTTATGTTATCATCCTCTCCTCTACTCCTACTGCCTTCTCTCCTATCTTGCTCTCTAACTTTCTGTCTCTTTCTCTCTATCTTTATCTCTCATTTCCTCTTTCTGTGCTCTCTCGCTCTCCTCTCACCCTTCTTCCTCTCTCTCTCTTCTCTCTCTCTCTCTCTCTCTCTCTCTCTCTCTCGCTCTCTCTCTCTCTCTCTCTCTCTCTCCTTCTCTCTTCTCTCTCTCTATTTCTCTCCCACTCTGCTCCTCTCTCTCTCTCTCTCTCTCTCTCTCCTTCTCTCTCTCTCTCTCTCTCTCCTCTCTCTCTCTATTTCTCTCCCACTCTTCTTCTCTCCCTCTTCTCTCTCTCTTCTCTCTCTTTCTCTTCTTCCTCTCTCTCTCTCTTCTCTCTCTCTCTATTTCTCTCCTATGTTCTCCTAGTTCTTTCTCCAAGGTCTTCTTATTTTGAATAAAAATTATAATGAGAGAAAATAGAAGGGACACGATGTGAAGTGGTGATCTGGTCATGGAGATGTGAAGCAGAGGGAACTCAATGATGAGAGGTGCAAAAAAAAAGCATCACCATTATCCGCATCACCAATCATCATCATATCATCTCATCATCATTCACCGTCTACCAAGCATATCACCATTCTCACCATCATCATCAACCATCATCACCATCATCATCACATCATCACATCATCATCATGCATCAATCAACATCAGTCATCAACATCATCATCATCATCACTCATACTCATCATCAATTCGATCTACCTTATGGCATACGATACATGTTACACATATTAAAGGTATACAACTTCGTTCTTAATGCCAACGTAATTGCGTCAGGGAAATTTAAAAACAAAAAAACTTTACGGAAAGGACATCCAATTCAATATCTGCAGGAAGGGCGCTCAGATTTAACAACTTATTTCGCATGTTTGCAGGTCACCAGATATACATTTAAAGATATACCGATAATTATACTATGAAATATGTTCCTTCTTTGATTGATCTTCATCAGAATGCATCTCCCAGGAATCTAGTTCCATCAATAAATACGTTGTTTTCGTTCGATATGTCATTCTTCTGTTAAGTAGCTACTTTTTGCTAGCAGTTAGTGCCCATCACTCAATCATCATCATATCATCACTATCATCATATTCATCACACCATCATCGTCCCCTCATCACCATCCACTACCAACGCATTCATGGACCACTCTATTACCACCAGTCGCGATATCGATGAACACCTCTGGCACGAATCAATAACATCCACCCACCACATCCATTTTACATAGCATCATCATCACCTTATGCATTAAACAGGCAAAAACAACTCAAAGTAGAAGAATCACGCCCTCTATGCATCACATCATCATTGTGTAGTTCAAGTCACTAACTAATATAGCCACTAACGCTTCCACAGCACAGTCAGAGAAATCGTCAGCATCATAGTCACCATCATCATCATCCCTCCCACCACTCCCAAACCACCATCTTACATTCAGATGTGTTCTCTAGAGAGAGATTGGAACAAGAAGGAACGATATCAGAGCACTACTCATTGATCATAATCATCACCATCGCATCATCAGCATCACACGCATCATCACCAGAATCCATCACATCAGCCAGCACATCTACGATCATGCGTATTACCTATCGTGCACGTCACAGGATCCACTCCATCACCAGACACGCAGTCGACTCACACAACACTCATCACTCAGATCCCATCCATATGCGATCAGCATCATCATCACTATGTCCCATCATCCTACACCATCACTATCACTATCATCATGCTACCATAGCGACGCATCACGCTATTCATGCATCATCAGACCAACCCAGTTCTACACACACATGTACTATATCATGGAATCATCATATCGTCATCATGCATTGCAGCATCAGTATGTTAACTACATATCAGTTGCAGACCAATCACATCTCCATAATTCATAGTTCACGGAGATTCGAGATTAGTCATCATAATGCACCATCAGCTCGTATCGCCTATCGATTCTTCACATCATCGAACCATCGACTCAGCCTCAGAATTTTCACTTCCTGTTTGGCTTTTTTTTCTCAGGTTTTTTTGCCTGCCATATTGTGAGTTTGTTATACTCAGCCGACATCGATTAATTACAAGTAGAAATTTAGAGTATTTCTCTATATACACAGTATCGTAACATAAATTCAGTTACCAGAGATCATTCTATGCATACTCGAGCCGAATCGCAAAGTAAGAAGGCAGTTCACTAAGGCTACACTGCCAATTACCAATCACCCAATAGCAGGAAAAATGGCTGTCAGCTCTAATCCATACAAGACCGAAGATTAAAAAGCACAGCTCGACTCTAAGCACTAATGTACAGCATTTACTCGTTGTAAACTGGACGTCACAAATGGCTATAAAACTATCAGGACCCAGAAAAGACGTGAGCTCGTGAAAACCTTGAAGTTGTTAGAAACGTTTGTAACAATTCATTCATCAATGGACCCGAACGGAGCGGATGGGCTGAAATAGGATGTTCTACAACTCCGCAGAACTCAAGACTATGACTCAGCCACGATCATACATGCGTCATTTACAGTTCCTAATACCTTAACATTCGCATGTGCAAGAATCTAGACCATCAGAAAGATTAGCAACAGTCTGCATATGGGTGTGAGGATAGCAGTTTAAGATAAAAGTGGTCTAGAACCCACACCGTCTGCATTAAGACACGGAGGGCTACGTTGGAGAATTGAAACTAAAATCGCGATCACCTCTGACACAGGGTCTGAGATAACATAACCGTTTTGGTGGACATCTGTGATCAAGTAATGTGAGAAATGATCTTTATGCTTTAACTGACAAGGCTCAGAGAAGCTCTAACACACTAAGTCACACAAGTCTAAAAGCGATAACAAGCAGTCATTGTGGACCTCTGGAATGCGACACAACGAGCTAGATTACAACACACTCACTAATGAGCAGCACACTACGCAAAGTATGCACATGCTGGCATATGACCAAGCCGTGAAATGGGCTCTTTAGAGTGATTTTCCATGATGAAAAGGGAAAGCTCAGCCTTCATGTCTTAGGGAGGTTGAGGAAAAGATGTTTGACTAACGAGAGAGATTTTCATGCAATCTCCATAGACAAACATTGGCAGTAGAATGGCCTTAGACCTCAGTGACTTTCAACGTGGCACCGTCATAGGATACCACCTTTCCAACTAGTCAGTTCATCCATTTTTTCCCCTGCTAGAGCTGCCCCCGGGCCAACTGTATTGTGTCGTTATTGTGAAATGGAAACGTTTAGGAGCAACAACGGCTCAGGCGCGAAGTGGTAGGCCACACAAGCTCACAAGAACAGGACCGCCTAGTCCTGTAGAGCGTAGCTCGTAAAAAATCGTCTGTCCTCGGTTGCACCACTCACTACCAAGTTCCAAACTGCATCTCGAAGCAACCTCAGCAAAATAAGTGTTCGTCGGGAGCTTCATTAAATGGTTTTCCATGCTCGAGCAGCAACACACGAGCCAAAGATCACCATGCGCAATGCCAAGCGTCGGCTGGAGTGGTGTTAAGCTCACCTCCAATGGAAACGCGGTTTCGGGAGTGATGAATCACTCTTTACCATCAGGCAGTCCAACGGACATATCTGGGTTTGGTGGTTTCCAGGAGAACGCTACCTGCCCGAATCGATAGTGCCAACTGTACATTTTGGTATAGGAGGAATAATAGTCGAGCTGTTTTTCATGGTTCGGGCCCCTTAGTTACAGTGGAAGGAAATCTTAACGTTACTGAATACAATGACATTCTAGACGATTCTGTGTTTCCAACTTTGTGGCAATAGTTTGGGGAAAGCCCTTTCCTGTTTCAGCATGACAATTCCCCCGTGAACAAAGCGAGATCCATACATAAATGGTTTGTCGAGATCGGTGTGAAAGAACTTGACTGGCCTACACAGAGCCCTGACCTCAACCCCATCTAAAACCTTTGGGATAAATTGGACCTGCGGATTGTCCCGGGCTTGTGGCTGTCTAGATCCCTGCTATTTGTTGCTGTTTACATCTTCCCTGTGACCTGTCTGGAACTGTAACAGCCTACGTTGCTACCATGACAACGCCCAAAGCTGGTGGGAGTGCTGTTGTGGATTGTGGTGTCTTTTTGTCACAGGTGAAGGTTCTTTAAAATGAACAAAAATTGTTTTTACAACAACAATTTAATTGCTTCAAGTGTTGTGTCCAAATACTGGTGAAGTCAACTATGGACGACCTGACCGGTGAGCTCCATGACCTGAAAAACAGTTTGCATTTCACACATGGTCAGTTTGATGAATTTAAACAGGAAAATGACAAGATGACAGCTGTAAGTCAATGAGAGAGAACATCAGTTCTGTATGTGAATCCATGATGACAATGACGGAGGAATCAGATTATCTCCAGGGACAATCAAGGCGGAACAACATTGGAATCCCTATGGGGGACGTGTTGCTGTATATATTCAGAGCCTGTTGTCATGACATGACGTTATTTTATTTAATCAACTAACTATGTTTAATAATTACTCGATTAAATTAATCACGTGACAATTAACTCATTCGGATTTTGGGGCACCACGGGAAAAGTATTTTAACAAGTTACTATGTCCTGACTTAAACTCTAAAGATATATAGATACAGTGGGGAGAACAAGTATTTGATACACTGCCGATTTTGCAGGTTTTCCTACTTACAAAGCATGTAGAGGTCTGTAATTTTTATCATAGGTACATCTTATATAGTACCTATAGGTATATCTTACATCAATAACAGTCAATTATTAATTATTGCCTCATCAGTCTTATTCTGAACGTCTGCAAGAACCCTAACCTCATTGATGAATCAGCAATACACACATTGGCTTAATTGTTTATATATTAACTAACTAAATAATAACACAGAATTCCCATACACACTTACATGAGATTAACATCCCTAGTGGATGGACACGATATGACGGCTTGTTACACAATGGAAAAGGGGGTGGGGAAAGATAAAGTGAGAGAGAGACAAAGAGAGTCAAGTTATCATACATACTGTACATTTGGAAACTACGGTAACCAGAATACTTAGCACCCTAACCACCACTCATTCGGATAAGAAATGCATAATATATATTTACCCATATTTATATTTACACGTACATGTCTTTCTCTGTGTTGAAACCAATCGATCGGTCTATGGGTAGTGGCTCAATGTAAGGCTCTGGTTGTCCACCAGAGGTCACAATGTCCTTCTTAGTTGTAGAGCTTCTCTGGCCTCGTAAGAATATTTACTTCAGATGTACCAACGGATGTATCAGAGTGAATTGTGTTCCTTCCTCCCTCGTGTCTTTAATCAAGGTTCTAGGACCACTTTTTCATGCACAGTTGCAGACTGTGAATTTTCTGGTCTAGTCTTCACTCATGTTAAGAGTTTCAGAATTTCTAACCATTTCGTCGAAATGGTCTGCAGTTTAAACCCTTTTCAGCCACCGCTCTGTCTGGTCGCATTACAACGTTTCTAACAACTTCAACGTTCACGGCTCACGTCTTTCTGGTCCTGTAGTTTTAACCATTTGTGACGTCCAGTTTACACAGTATGTTAATTCTTAGCGAGTTCTTTTAACTTCGTTGTGATAGGAGGCAGCATTTTCACTTTTGGATGAATTGCGTGCCTATAGTGAACTGCCTTCTACTCTGTCCCAGATGCTAAAATATGCATATTATTATTACTATTGGATAAAAAATACTCTGAAGTTTCTAAAACTGTTTGAATGATGTCTGTGAGTATAACAGAACTCATATGGCAGGCAAAAACCTGAGAAAAAATCCAAACAGGAAGTGCAAATTCTGAGGCTGGTCGATGTTCAACTCATCGCCTATTCAATTCCCTGTAAGATATGGATCTGTTTGCACACACCTTCCACTAGATGTCAATAGTCTGTAGAACGTGGAATGAAGCCTCTACTGTGATGTGGGACCGGATGGGAGGTGTTTGAGTCAGTGGTCTGGCAGAATGGCAGTTCCTGGTCACGCGCGTCCAAGATATGTTTTGTTCCATACTTCTAGAGCCACAAAGGATTTCCGGTTGGAACGTTATTGGATAGTTATGATAACACTACTGAAGATTGATTCTTCTACTTAGTTTGCGAGTTTATTCGACCTGTTTATAACTTTTTTGAAGTTTTCGTCGAGTTTTGGCTGTCTGGCGAAGCGTTTGGATATGTGCACTATGCTGCAAAAGTAGCTACTTAGACATAAGTAATGGACATAATCGAACAAAACAACTATTTATTGTGGAACTAGGATTCCTGGGAGTGATTCTGATGAAGATCATCAAAGGTAGGAATATTTATGATATGAATTTCGTATATCTTATACTTTGATATATCTGTTGACTGAACATGGCGGAGAAATGTTGTTATAATTGAGCGCCGTCGTCAGATTATTGCATGGTGTGCTTTTTCGTAGTTTTTTTTTTTATCTGACGCAACGGTTCATAAGAAAGTGTATTTTAATTATGTTGTAAAACATGTATCTTTCATCAAAGTTTATGATGAGTATTTCTGTTATTTGACGTGGCTCTTCTGCAATTTCTCAGATATTTTGGAGGCATTTCTGAACATGGTGCAATGTAAACCGAGATTTTGTGGATATAAATTCAGATTATCGAACAAAACATAAATGTATTGTGTAACATGATGTCTATGAGTGTCATCTGTGAAGAAATCAAAGGTTAGTGTCTAATTTTCATCTCTATTTCTGCTTTTTGTGACTACTATCTTTGGCTGGAAAATGGCTGTGTTTTCTGTGGCTATGTACTGAGCTAACATAATCGTTTGGTGTGCTTTCGCCGTAAATCTTTTTGAAATCAGACATGTTTGCTGGATTCACACATGTGTAGCTTTAATTTGGTGTTTTTTCATGTGTGATTTCATGAAAGTTTGATTTTATAGTAATTTATTTGAATTTGGGCTCTGCATTTTTACTGGCTTTTGCCAAGTGGGACGCTACCGTCCCACATATCCAGAGAAGTTAATCATATCATTTTCAGCATTTAATGTAACTTGATACATAGATACATACACTTTCAGAGACAAGTTACTTTGTTATACCGTCCTTAAACTTCTCTAGGTAGGAGCAGCATTCGGAATTTTGATGAAAGGATGTCACAAATTAACCTGCCTGCTCTCGGGCAGAAGATATGATATGCATATAACTGGTGATGTTGAATAGAATCACTCTAAAGTTTCAAAATGTTAAAAAGTGTTGTGAGTAATATGTACTGATTTGGCAGGCTAAAACTTGAAAAATCCATTCAGAAGTAGGATTATTTTCGGTTTTGTAGTTTTTACTCAATGCCATTACAGTATCATTGATTTAGGACTCAAATTGCAGTTCTATGCCTTCCACTAGATGTCAACGTCTTAGAAATTGTTTCAGGCTTGTATTCTGAAAAATGGAGGGAGTTAAGAGAAGTCTGAATGAGTGGACCTGCCTTGTCAAGAGCTTTTTCATGACGACCGGAGAGTGCCTTTCTCATGTTTACCTTTTTATTCGACATTATTGTTCGTTATAGTGTTTTTAGGCAGGCACTCTCTCTAGCAAAAGCATCCCTTTGGTGGATACTGAAAGGCAGAGAAAGAAAGTTCTTTTGCTTAAATTTCGTATTAAATGTCAAAACGACAGCCCACCTTCCCTCTTCTGCTTCTTCAATACTTGCCTAGATGGGTGCTTTGATCCACTATTAGGGGAGTCCATAGACGCACGTCATGTAGTGGTTATTGAAGTGGTTGCAGGCTCACCTGCCTCATCTAATGCCTCTTATTTRYGGGTGTTGCTATCAGCCACCAAGTTCTGACAGACAGTATCTAAATGTTTGTAAAATTATTGATTTGGTATGTGATGTAAACAGAGTTATAACCTGAACCAGATTTAAAGGCACTGGTTACAGTAAGAAGCTTCCACTTGAGTGAAAACCAGTCAAATTTCAGGTCCTCAAGAAAGTATACATCAACCTGCCAGGGTATTTACAAACACTACAGGAACAAGATCATCCACATGTATTGATCACATTTTTATAATACTGTAGAACTGTATTCTAAAGCTGTATCTGTGATTAATCTCTCTTTCTGCAGTTTGTAGAAACTTCAGAGTGCATTCTATCCAATCCTACCAATTATATGCATATCCTAGCTTCTGGGCCTGAGTAWCAGGCAGTTTACTTTGGGCACGTCAGTCATCCGATCTTCCGAATACTGCCCCCTAGCCTTAGTTTTAAACAAAGCCATGTATGGCTKTGCTGATGATTCAACCATATACTTTTCAGCAACCACAGCTAAWGAAGTCACTGAAACCCTTAACCAGGAGTTAAAGTCAGTTTTGAAATGGGTGGCCAGTAATAAACTGGTCCTGAACATCTTTAAAACGTAGAGCATTGTATTTGGTACAAACCATTCCCAAAGCTCTAGACTTCAGCTGAATCTAATTTTGACTTATCTTGATTATTGTCCAGTCATGTGGTCAAGTGCTGCTAAGAAAGATGTAGTGTAAACATTAGCTGACCCAGAACAGAGAGGCACGACTTGCTCTTCTTTGTAATCAGAGGAATAACAAAAATACTACACGCCAGTCTCTCTTGGCTAAGAGTTGAGAGACTTACTGCATCACTTCTTTATATAAAAAACTACGTGTTGAAAATCCCCAATTGTTTGCATAGTCAACTTACACAGATCTTTTACATGCCACCAGTGTTTTTTTTTCCCACAGTCCCCAAATCCAGAACAAAGCCTACATAGAGCCATTATCCCATGGAAATCCCATGCATCTCATATTGCTCAAACAAACCTGGCTTCAAAAAAACAAATATAGAAACACATCGAGGCACAACGCCTCTCCCCTATTTGACCTAGATAATTTGTGTGTATATATTGATAGAATGGCACACTGTGTGTGCCATTTTTAAATGTATGTAGTTCAGTCCTTGAGCTGTTCTTGTCTAATGATGTTCTGTTATTATGTTRCATGTGTTCTGTGTGGAACCCCAGGAAGAGTAGCTGCTGCTTTTTGCAACAGCTAATGGAGGATCCTAATAAAATACCAAATCCTTGACTAAAACCTGCTCCAGAGCACTCAGAACCTCAGACTGGGGTGAAGGTTCACCTTCCAACAGGACAACGACCCTAAGCACTGGCTTTGGGACAAGTCTCTTAATAATGTTTTTGAGATCCTAATGAAATGTCAATACAAACATCAACTATGTGAACGGCCGAATAACCAAAATAACATTCTAATCTTCTAATAACAGGTCTAATTCTAATAACATTCTAATTCTAATAATTATTATCTGAATACAGGCTCATTGTGTTTCTATAAAAAACACTGTATATCCAGGACAAACAGCATGTACACTGAGTGAACAAACATTATGAACACCTGCTCTTTCAGGACATCCTGTAACGATCGTCTTGGAGAGAAGGGGACCAAACGCAGCGTGGTAAGTTTCATTATAATTTAAAAAATAACCTGAACACTGAAACAACAGAAAAACAACAAAGAAAGTGAACGAAACGAAACAGTTCTGTCTGGTGCAACAACACAAAACAGAAAACAACTACCCACAACAAAACAGGTGGGAAAAAAGGCTACCTAAGTATGGTTCTCAATCAGAAACAAACGATAGACACTGCCTCTGATTGAGAACCATACCCGGCCAAACACACAGAAAAGGACAACATAGAACACCAGACATAGAATGCCACCGCAACTCACGCCCTGACCAACCAAAATAGAGACATAAAAGGATCTCTAAGGTCAGGACGTGACACAAGACTGACCAGTGAATCCAGGTGAAAGCTATGTTCCCTTATTGATGGCACTTGATAAATCCACTTCAATCAGTGTAGATGAAGGGGAGGAGACGGGTTAAATAAGGATTTCTTATTTTTAGGCTTGAGACAATTGAGACATGGATTGTGTATTTGTGTCATTCAGAGGGTGAATGGGCAAGACAAAATATTTAGGAGCCTTTGAAACGGGAATGGTTAGTAGGGTGCCAGGCTCACAGATTTTTAATACCACAACACTTCAGGGTTTTTCACAATCAACAGTTTCCATGATGTTATCAGAATGATCCACACCCAATGGACATCCAGCCAAGTCAGCTACCCGATGGAACGCTTTCGACGCCTTGTAGATTCCATACCCTGACAAACTGAGGCTGATATGAGGGCAAAAGGGTGTTCTCTCTCTCTCTCTCTCTCTCTCTCTCCTCTCTCTCTCTCTCTCTCTCTCGCTCTCTATCTCTCTCTCTTCTCTGCTCTCTCTCTCTCTCTCTATCTCTCTCGCTCTCTCTCTCTCTATCTCTTCATTTTTCGTTCTCTCTCTTGTTTGTGTTAAGACTTTAATCTCTCTGGTGTCTTGGACTTCATCTCTCAGCCTGATCTCTCCCACTGCATCCCAGACACACGCTGTATCTTTACTCATTCCCAGACCCTTTATCGATCTCGTTGCCTTGCTTCCTATCCTTGTCAAACTTTCCATCTGAAATGTCTCTCTGTAACTCTCTTAATCCCTCTGTCTCATTTTCTAAATGACACAGCACAAGCTTCTCCTTTTCCAACCCCTCTTCTTACTCCTCTTCTCTTTCTCCTTCTTTAGACAGAGTTTTTTTCACACTCTATTTGACCAAACTTTGATCTGATCTGTCCGAGGCTGAGAACTGTTCAGAAGCAGCAGCAGACTGGCACCTCTCTGGCGTTCACACCAGTCTAGACACTGCACGTCCACACACACACACACACACACACACACACACACCACCACACACACACCACACACACACACACACACACACACACCACACACACACACACACACACACACACACACACACACACACACACACACCACACACACCACACCACACAACACACACACACACAACATACACTCAAACACACACACACAGTTGCTTGGGCCATATGGGGAGTGATGATAATGTTTTTCAGTCTGCTACATTACAACAGTACCCCTATGAACACCCGTCTAGTACATTACAACAGACACTATGGACACCCAGCTAGTACATTACAACAGTACCCACTATGGAACACCCAGTCTACTACATTACCAACAGTACCCACTATGGAACACCCAGTCTAGTACATTACAACAGTACCCACTATGGAACACCCAGTCTAGTACATTACAACACTTACCCAATGGAAACACCCAGTCTAGTACATTACAACAGTACCCACTATGGAACACCCAGTCTAGTACATTACAACATACCACACTATGGAACACCCAGTCTAGTACATTACACACTACCCACTATGGAACACCCAGTCTAGTACATTACAACAGTACCCCACTACGATGGAACACCCCAGTCTAGTACATTACAACAGGTTACCCGACTAGAACACCCAGTCTACGTACATTTACAACATATACCCACTATGGAACACCCAGTCTAGTACATTTACAAACACCAGTACCCACTATGGAACACCCAGTCTAGTACATTACAACAGTACCCACTATGGACACACCCAGTCTAGTTACATTACAACAGTACCCACTATGGAACACCCAGTCTAGTACATTACAACAGTACCCACTATGGAACACCCAGTCTAGTACATTACAACAGTACCCACCTATGAACACCCAGTCTAGTACATTACAACAGTACCCACTATGGAACACCAGTCTCATACATTACAACAGCTACCCGCACTATGGAACACTTAGCGTGCGTCCCAAACGCAAACTATTTCCTACCTAGTGCATACCGTCTAGTCGAAAGTATGCACTGTGTAGGGCATAAGTCTGTTTGGGACAAACTCACAGTTTGATTGGACTCAACCTTGGAGAGGTAGGAGAGGTACGCTGGGAACAAAACAACCACAGCCAATCCTGTCTCAGAAATGGTGATTGATCTAATGGTAGAACTCAGCCATCCCAGCACCGTCTCTGTTCTACAATGGACTTTCACAAACAGACGCTACTTACACAGAGTGAAGACGGATGTGTGTGTGGTTTTGTGTATGTGTGTGTTTTTCTGTGTGTGTGTCGTGTGTTGGTTTTGTTGTGTGTGTCTGTGTTTTTCTGTGTTTGTGTGTGTGTGTGTTGTGTGTGTGTGTGTGTGTGTGTGTGTGTGTGTGTGTGTGGTCGTGTGTGTGATGTGTGTGTGTGTGTGTGCTGGTGTGTGCTGTGTGCTGTGTGTGTGTGTGTTGCCTGGTGGTGGTGTGTGTGTGTGCTGTTGTGTGCATGTGTGTGAATGAGAATGAGAGACCGAAAGAAGACAAAAATTGTAGATTGTTTCAATCTTTCAAAAGGAAGTAAATCCCTGCTGACTGTGGAATCATAGGTATTACATAGTGATTAATGGTGATTCATAGTATTCATAGTGATATAATTGGTGATTCAGTGATTCATAGTGGATTCCATAAGTGATTAATGGTGATTCATTGTGATCCATAGTGATTCACTAGTGATTAATGGTGATTCATAGTGATTCATAGTGATTCATAGTGATTATCATGTCGTGATTTATAGTTGCATTCGATAGTAATTCATGCAGTGATTCATAGTGATTCATAGTGATCTCATGACGTATATCATAGCTGATTCAATGGTGATTCCATAGTGATTCATAGTTGATTCATAGTCGACTTCATAGTCATTATAGTGATTTCGTAGTGATTCATGGTGATTTCATAGGATTCATAGTGATCCATAGTGTGATCATAGTGATTCATATGGTGATTCATAGTGGATTCATAGTGATTCCATAGTGATTCATAGCTATTATAGGTTCATAGTGAATTC
>NW_019946893.1:10438-13626 GCF_002910315.2 Salvelinus sp. IW2-2015 | reverse complement strand
ACCAACCAATTGACGCTCTCCTTTCTAAGTCAGAACAGAACATTCTAACGAACATTCTACTTCTAATAACATTCTAATTCTAATAACATTCTATTCTAATAACATTCTAATTCTAATAACATTCTAATGGAACACTAATTCTAATAACATTCTAACTTCTAATACATCTAATTCTAATAACATTCTAATTCTAATAATTATTATCTGAATACAGGCTCATTGTTTTCTATAAAAAACACTGTATATCCAGGACAAAACAGCATGTACACTGAGTGAACAAAAATTATGAACACCTGCTCTTTCCGGACATCTTGTAACGATCGTCTTGGAGAGAAGGGGACCAAAACGCAGCGGGTAAGGATTCATTATAATTTAATAAATAACCTGAACACTGAAACAACAGAAAAACACAAAGAAAGTGAACGAAACGAAACAGTTCTGTCTGGTGCAACAACACAAAACAGAAAACAACTACCCACAACAAAACAGGTGGGAAAAAAGGCTACCTAAGTATGGTTCTCAATCAGAAAACAAACGATAGACAGCTGCCTCTGATTGAGAACCATACCCGGCCAAACACACAGGAAAAGGACAACATAGAACACCAGACATAGAATGCCCACCGCAACTCACGCCCTGACCAACCAAAATAGAGACATAAAAAGGATCTCTAAGGTCAGGACGTGACACATAGACTGACCAGGTGAATCCAGGTGAAAGCTATGTTCCCTTATTGATGGCACTTTGATAATCCACTTCAATCAGTGTAGATGAAGGGGAGGAGAGCGGGTTAAATAAGGATTCTTATTTTTAGGCTTGAGACAATTGAGACATGGATTGTGTATTTGTGTCATTCAGAGGTGAATGGGCAAGACAAAATATTTAGGAGCCTTTGAAACGGGAATGGTAGTAGGGTGCCAGGCTCACAGATTTTGGTAATACCTACAACACTTCAGGGTTTTTCACAATCAACAGTTTCCATGTGTATCAGAATGATCCACCACCCAATGGACATCCAGCCAAGTCAGCTACCCGATGGAACGCTTTCGACGCCTTGTAGATTCCATACCCTGACAAACTGAGGCTGATATGAGGGCAAAAGGGCTGTTCTCTCTCTCTCTCTCTCTCTCTCTCCTCTCTCTCTCTCTCTTCTCCTCTCTATCTCTCTCTCTCTCTCGCTTCTCTCTCTCTATCTCTCTATCTCTCTCGCTCCTCTCTCTTCTCTATCTCTTCATTTTCTCTCTCTTGTTTGGCTGTAAGACTTTAATCTCTCTGGTGTCTGGGACTTCATCTCTCAGGCCTGATCTCTCCCACTGATCCCAGACACACGCTGTATCTTTATCTCATTCCCAGACCCTTTATCGATCTCGTTGCCTTGCTTCCTATCCTTGTCAAACTTTCCATCTGAAATGTCTCTCTGTAACTCTCTTAATCCCTCTGTCTCATTTTCTAAATGACAGCACAAGCTTCTCCTTTTCCAACCCCTCTTCTTACTCCTCTTCTCTTTCTCCTTCTTTAGACAGAGTTTTTTTCACACTCTATTTGACCAAACTTTGATCTGATCTGTCCGAGGCTTGAGAACTGGTTCAGAAGCAGCAGCAGACTGGCACCTCTCTGGTTCACTACCAGTCTAGACTGCACGTCTCACACACACACACACACACACACCACACACACACACACACACACACACACACACACACACACACACACACACACACACACACACACACACACACACACACACACACACACACACACACACACACACACACACACACACACACACACACACACACACATACACTCAAACACACACCACAGTTGCTTGGGCCATATGGGGAGTGATGATAATGTTTTTCAGTCTGCTACATTACAACAGTACCCACTATGTGAACACCCGTCTAGTACATTACAACAGTAGCCCACTAATGGAACAGCCCAACACAGTCTAGTACATTACAACATACCCACTATGGAACACCCAGTCTGCTACATTACAACAGTACCCACTATGGAACACCCAGTGGTAAGAGCGTAACATTACAACATACCCACTAGGTGGAACACCCAGGTCTATTACATACAAACTAGCCAAGATATCTCTCTCGGATAGTGATTCATAGTGATTCATAGGGATGTATAGTGATTCATAGTGATGCATAGTGATCCATAGTGATTCATAGTGATTTATAGTGATTCATAGTGATTCATAGTGATCTGTAGTGATTCATACTGATTCATAGGGATTCATAGTGATTCATAGTGACTCATAGGGATGTATAGTGATTTATAGTGATTCATAGTGATTCATAGGGATGTATAGTGATTCATAGTGATTCATAGTGATTTATAGTGATTTATAGCGATTTATAGTGATTTATAGTGATTCATAGTGATTCATAGTGATGCATAGTGATTTAAGGTGATTCATAGTGATTCATAGTGATTTATAGTGATTAATAGTGATTCATAGTGATTTATAGGGATTTATAGCGATTTATAGTGATTCATAGTGATTCATAGGGATTCATAGGGATTCATAGAGATTCATTTTATAGGATGTGAATGTATTAATGGAAGATTAAACACAACAGAGACATATATCCACACTGCTAATTCACATAGGGCCCGATTCAGACTTAGAAATGATATACGCCTTTCCTAAGTACTTCTGAGTAGGTGGTATTCAGATTCACCTTATGCAGGTGCGTAAATGCAGGCTTGCACGAACGGAATACATTTAATTCAACCGCTGAAAACCCTCCCACTTGCTGACCAACAGAATTCCGGCAGGAGTTTTTATTCAATTAAATGTTTTCAGTAATATTTATGTAAAGCCATCGCATTAAAGTTGGTGCACCTTTCATTAGAATTTTGTCGACAGACTCACTACAATACGTGGAGAAAGGATATCAGAATATTAGGGATCAATGACAGGAAGTTACAGAAGTGACAGGAAGTGATCTACATTATGCATATGTCTCCGGTTCAGGACCAACTGGTAGATTTTGAAATATTTAGATCTGTAGATTATTAGGCACATTATTGGTTAGGAAAGTATGGAGATCGCTTTACGCATTTAAGATATTAAACGATATAACTATAAATTGAGTATCCTGACAGTTGCCATATTCAAGTTCAATCCATGAAATTGGGAAAAACTAAAAAAAACTTGTACAATAGTG
>NW_019946893.1:0-7606 GCF_002910315.2 Salvelinus sp. IW2-2015 | reverse complement strand
GATCCTCACTAATCATGGAACTGTAATAGGGGTTAAACATAGTCCTGTAAAATCTACCCTGATCTCACTAATCATGGACTGTAATAGGGGTTAAACAGTAGTCCTATAAATTACCCTGATCCTCACTAATCATGGAACTGTAATAGGGGAAACAGTAGTCCTTTAAATCTACCCTGATCCTCACTAATCATGGAACTGTAAGAGGTTAAACAGTAGTCCTTAAATCTACCCTGATCCTCACTAATCATGCGACCTTTAATAGGGTTAAACAGTAGTCCTGTAAATCTACCCTGATCCTCACTAATCATGGAACTGTAATAGGGGTTAAACAGTAGTCCTATAAATCTACCCTGATCRTCACTAATCATGGAACTGTAATAGGGGTTAAACAGTAGTCCTATAAATCTACCCTGATCCTCACTAATCATGGAGCTGTAATAGGGGTTAAACAGTAGTCCTGCAAATCTACCCTGATCCTCACTAATCATGGAACTGTATGACAACAGTCCAGTCGTGGTGAACCGTGGGCCAGGCTCCAGGTGGTGAAACAAAGATCTCAGATATAAAGTATAGTAAGGTGAGAGAGAGAGACAAATAAAAACGGGTCAAAACTCCTGCAGCTCTGTCGCACGATGTACATAGGCTTCGAGGGAGCTGTTACGGTAGGAACATCTGCATTCAGAAAGTATTCAGACCCCTTGACTTTTTCCACATTTTGTTACATTACAGCCTTATTCTGAAATTGATAAATTCGTTTTTTTCCCTCATCAATCTACACACAGTACATCATAACGAAAAAGCAAGAACAGGCTTTTAGACATTTTTTGAAAAGTTATTACAAATTAAAAAACTAAAATAGCATGATTTTTAAAGGCACCCACACATTTTTAAAGGCACCCATAAGGTCCCACAGTTGACAGCGCATGTCCGAGCAAAAACCAAGCCATGAGGTCGAAGGAATTGTCCATATAGTTCCAAGAAAGGATTGTGTCGAGGTACAGATCTGGGGAAGGGTACCAAGAAAATGCTGCAGCATTGAAAGACAAAGCGAAAAAGAGAAGAAACACATTTTAATATTGAGTTGCACCCTGCCTTTTGCCCTCAGAACAGCCTCAATTCTTCAGGGCATGGACTCTACAAGGTGTCAAAATCATTCCACAGGGATGCTGGCCCATGTTGACTCCAATGCTTCCTACAGTTGTGTCAAGTTGGCTGGATGTTATTGTGTTGTGTTTTGTCCATTCACCCTCTGAATGGCACACACACACAATCCATTTCTCAATTTTCTCATGCTTAAAAAATCTGTATTTAACCTGTCTCCTCCCCTTCATCTACACTGATTGAAGTGGATTTAACAAGTGACATCAATAAGGGATCATACCTTTCACCTGGATTAATCTCGTCTGGTTTATGTCATGGAAGAGCAGCTTTTCTAATGTTTCATACGCTCAATGTATATTTCAGATTTTGTTTGTATCTCTGCTAAATAAACCAAATACATTTTAACATTACAGTTTTGACAACAGAACTTCCAAAAAAGTTTCTCTTGGCACCAACTACCCCAGGTATGGGATTTAGTTGAGCCAGCCAGACAAATCAAATAAAATCAAAATGTATTTATATAGCCCTTCTACATCAGCTGATATATCAAATACTGCTGTACAAAACCCAGCCTAAAACCCCAAACAGCAAGCAATGCAGGTGTAGAAGCACGGTGGCTAGAAAAAAACCCCTAGAAAGCCAACACCTTGGAAGAAAAACCTTAGGGAGCCGAACCAGACTATGAGGGTGGCCAGCCTCAAGGTAAATTTAAAGCCGCCTAGAAATGTCTTTAACTGAATGAATATTTCCACAACCCTCTTTAAAAATGGTATTATTTTAAATAAGTCTAGCAAACAACAGTATAAACATTATTAGCTAGATAAGTTAGCCTGCTACGATAAGGTTAGCACGCTTCAATAAGTAGCCTGTGCTAGACTAAGGTTAGCACGCTAAATAAAGGTTAGCTGCTAGATAAGGTTAGCAACGCTAAAATAAGTTTTAGCCTGCTAATAAGTTAGGCACGCTAATAAGTTACTGCACGCCCTGGGATTATTATATTTGTTTTCTTTCATAATTTGTTGTTACCGGTCCAGGGTGTTGGTTTGGGTAGTCTATTTCTGTTTGTTGTCTGCACAAAACAAGGCGACTGTTGTCGTTCGTTTTCATTCTCTTGGTTTATTTGTTTTATTTCTCCGTTTTAAATAAATAATAACAGAACACTTGCCACGCTGCACTTTGGTGCCTCATCCTCAGACGACGATCGTGTACATTAGCACGTACATAAGTTAGCATGCAGATAAGTTAGCATGCTAAATAAGTTAGGCATGCTAGATAAGGTTAGCATGCTAAATAAGGTTAGCATGCTACGATAAAGGTAAAATTAAGACGCCTAAAATGTCTGTACTGAAGTTGAATATTACCACGACCTTAAAAACCATTCTACATTTATTTCCCAAAACACCCAATTCATCACAATCACTTTTTGTTGTTGTAGTCTTTTAATCTTTTGAACATATTTAACGCATCATAATGTTCTGTACACTCATGTATATCACCCATGACTTTCTATCAGGCCCACATGGATGCGAAAGTAGTGGTTCCAAAGTAGTGTCCAAAGTAGTGCGTCCCAAAGTAGTGTCAAAGTATGGTCCAAAAGTAGTGGTCCAAAAGTAGTGCGCACAAAGTAGTGCCACTTTATGCGGAATAGTGTGCCATTTTCAGACTGCCAATTTCAGACAAAGCCACACAGATCAAAATTGACTGACTTCTTTAATTAAGGCACACAGAATAAAGACCAGTTTTTCACTAACGCTTTTCCTACAAGTGTTGGCTTTGTGTCTGACTAAACATTTTCAAATCAGACGAGTTTGGTGGCTGGTCAATTCTTAAACATCAAGCAAGCTGACCCATATTCACTACAGTAACATGAGCAGCCATTTCCCAGAAAGGGGTGGATTAGGCTGTTGGGGGCAGGTGTTGTGTGGGGTGTGTGGTGTGTGTGTGTGTGTGTGTGTGTGTGTGTGTGTGTGTTGTGTGTGTGTCGTGTCCGTAAGTGATTGTGTGTGTCTGTGTGGCTGTGTGTGTTGTCTTAACAACATGTTGTGTATTTTGTTAGATGTTGGATAACAATAGAAACAAATTTTAGCCCCACTTGCCTGTGAAAAACAATAAAAGCTGCGTTTAATTAAAACCATAGTTCAATGCTCTCAAATCATAGCCACTTCACGGGGTTTAATCCACCTAGAAACTCTAATCCGCATTTGATCAAATTGCATTGGTGTTCAGTCACCTTTATTCATCTGCAGTTCTCTCAGAACTGAATACTTCATTTATGACTATCAACAGACTACATAATCAAAAATAAAGGTGGCAAAGGAAGGGAAAGAGAGGATACCTAGTTAGTTGTCCAACTGAATTTATTCAACTAAAATGTATCTTCTGCTTTTTAACCCAACCCCTCTGAATCAGAGATTGGGGGCTGCCTAATTTGTTTTACCTTGTCAGCTCGGATTCGATCCATCATCCTTTCATAGAGCCATCAAACAGACCACAGACACACGAACATAGAGTATCAAACAAACCACAGACTAACAAAATAGACGAATCATCAGATCCACAGACTAACAATGTAAAACATCAACAGACCACAAGACTCAGAATATAGAGTATCAACAGACCACAGACAACAATACAGAGAATCAACCAGACCACAAGACCACATAATGTAGAGTATCATTCAGACCACAGTAACTAACAATATAGACCACAAGACTAAGAATATAGAGTATCAACAGACCACAGACTAAACAAATACAGAGAATCAACAGACCACAGACTCAGGAATATACGTAGTTATCATTCAGACCGCAGACTAACAATTACAGTAGATTCATCAGACCACAGGACTAACCAATATTAGACCACAAGACTTAACAATATAAGACAACAGAACACAGACTAACTAATTATAGACCAACAACCACCAGACTAACAATATAGGACCAAACAAACCACAGACAACATATAGACCAACAACCACAGACATAGAACAATATAGACAACAGACCACAGTGCTATTATCTAACCTAACTATGAGGACCAAACTCAGACACAAAACAATATATGATCCAACACGACAGCAGATACCAATATGTAGACCCAACACAGTACCACAATGACTAACAATATCTAATTGACCTAACAGACCACAGACCTAACTAAATAATTAGGACCAACAACCAGACCCAGACTAACAATATGAGTGCACAACAACCACATTTGAGGGCGTTAATTGAACACCCTCAAACAAACTATTGTCAAACCCAAACAATCCTCAGTTAAATTTTAATTTTATCTTTCAGAAATAATGATTTAAATCCATGAACAGTTTTTGGTTCGTTAGTTTATCTTTCATAAAAGAATGGTTTAATCTGTAAACAGTTTGAATTGATAAAAATAGATTATTGGTTCATTGAAGAATGAATCAATAACAACTTAGCTAAACATGAAAATGAAGACCAAAGAGGAGGATGCTCTCTCTGCTCTCTCTCCGCTTCTCTGTCCTTCTACACTCTCTCTCTCTCTCGTCTTCTCTTTTCTCTCTACTCTGCTCAGGCATGCTGGAGGATGTTTTGGACTTGAGAGCTTGTTGTGTACTCTCAGTTTCCTTATAATACTTTTCATATTCTTTCTCTCTTGTTGGTCCTTTGTCTTTAGAAAAAATTATTTTCTAGCGTGGAGGGTTAACACACTTTTAGTTAGCGTACCCCACTGTTTGTCCAAATTTCCAGGTTCAGAGTTCAAGTTACATTTAGGTCTATTAATCAGTGGAGTTTCAACGCTACCGCTTAGTTAATGAGGATACAGTTTTAAATCATTTATCTGATAGTCTGTGGAGGTTAACACCACCTCGTTAGTTTAGCGGTACCCCACTTAGTTTTGTCCCAAAGTTAGGAAGAAAGAGACAGAGTTTAAGGTTTCCATGGGTAGAATCCGTGTGGTTCTGCATGAGTGTCTTCGCAGCCCTAGAGAGACGCTGTCAGTTCACGCATAAGGAGTCAGGTGTGTTGCCTTCAGAATGGAGTAACCTCACAGCTAGGGTAGGGGGCCACTATTTTCACCTCCGGATGAAAACAATTTTCGCCAGAATAAACTGCCTTGTTTCTCTGGCCCAGAAGCTAGGTAAAGCATATGATTGTAATTGACCTAGAAAAACACCTAACGTTCCAAAACTCCGTTAAAAATAATGTATTCGTGGAGTAAAACAAACTGCATATGGCAGTCGAAAAGCCTGAGACACCAATCCCATCCAGTACCAGTGGCGATGTTTTTCATGTTATTAGTTTCATTCGATACTCTGTATACCAGAGATTCCCAATGACTTAGGACTCAAAAATTGCCCAACCTTCCTATGGCTTCCACGAGATTCAACCCAGTCTTTTAAATTCCTGTTTCAGGCCTCCTGTATTCTGAACAAAAAATAGAGTAAGACTCCACTTCTAATGAGTGACCACTGCCCAGGGTCATACGTTGTTAAACTGCGCAAGACCGAGCGTGTGCGCCTTTCTTTTTTCCCTTTTAACTTTGACGAACTATTGGTCCGATTTGAAGGAAGAAAAAATATTATTTTATTATGACTAAAAAACAACCTGAGATTGATTATAAACATCACGTTTGACATGTTTCCTACGAACTTTTCTGTACTTTTCCGATTTTTGTTGCCTTGTTGATGACGATTTCCCCCTCAGATTTCCCACTCCTGGTTGGGTGTTGTTTCTCAGGTTTTTGCCTGCCAATTGAGTTCTGTTATACTCACAGACATCATTCAAACAGTCGTTGTTGAAACTTCAGAGTGTTTTACATCCAAATACTACTAAATATGCACCTATTCTAACTTATTCCTAGGACAATTGTAGGTGCGAGGCAGTTTACTCTGGGCACACCTTTTTATCCAAGCTACTCAATACTCCCCCCTGTCCCAATAATACCCGTTCACCCTTAGGATGGTCTCTGTCGCCTTAGGGTCAACATTTGAGTTCATTATAAAATTGTTATACAACAGTGGAGGTGTTTCAGAATATGGTGTGTCGGAGCATCTCCACAGCAGGGAAGAAAATGTTGGATATCTTGTATGGATTGGATTGTTGTCCCTTCTATTATGGGACGGTTGATCTGATGTGTGCCTAAACCATGCGCCTCATGTACTAGAATGAGTTGTAAGGTACGTCACCACTTGCCAGGACATAGACATTCTATATGGGCAGAAAGCTTTAAATTCTTATCGCTACTGTTGGCTTGATCAATGCTGTTGTGTGGTTGCTATGTAGTAAGCTAATATAACGCCGTATATGTGTTTTCGCTGTAAATAACTTAAAAGAAATCGGAAATATTGGCTGTATTTCACTAAAGATCTCTTGTCTTTCATTCCCTTATACACCATATATTTTTCAGGGAAATGTTTTTATGATGAGTATTTTAGTATTTGACTCATTGGTGTCTATTAATTACTCTGGTTGCTTCGGTGCCTAATGTCACCCGGTAAGCTTGATGGAGCATCAATGAAAAATAGGCCACATTTTCGAACCAAAACCTAGATTTATGCTTGCTAACATGTTATAGGACTTCATCTGATGAAGTTGTTATTTGCTTAGATCTTCTGGTTAGTTAGGTTGCTTGTTTGCATTGCTACGTGCTGTGAAAAATGTCTGTCCTTTTTTGTAATTTTGGTGGTGGAAGCTAGGACATAAATATACGTGGCCTGTTTCGCTGCTTAAAACATTTTAAAATAAACGACATGTTTGCTGAGTCACATATGACTGTTTTATCTTTCAAAACGCTGTATTGACTTGTAATGTGTGAAAGTTAAATATTTCAAAAAAAAATGATCATTAAATTCTTCAAAATTTCGCCTCGCACTTGGAGCTGGATGTTGTCATAAATGTACCGTTGTCGGGCTTGCTAAGGCCTGAAGAAAGATTTTATAACGGGTTTAATACGCTAAATAGGTTAGCCACGCTAGATAAGGTTAGCATGCAGATGAAGGTTTTAGCACGCCTAGACCTAAGGTTAGCATCTAGATAAGGTTAGCACGCTAAATAAGCCGTGAGCACGCTAATAATTAAGCATTGCTTAGATAAGGTAGCATCTAGATAAAGGTTAGCATGCTAATAAGGTTAGCACGCTAGGATAATTAGCATGCTAGATAAGGTCTAAAGCCACGCTGAAATAAGGCCCTGTACATGCTAGAATGTAAGTAAAGTTAAACCCTAGAAATTCATTTGTAATTAATACCAGCACCTTTAAACATTATATTTGCCCAAACACCAACTTCAGTGGATCACCAGATTTCACTTATTTGAGTGTTGTAGAATCTTTTCTTTATAGAGAACGAGTGATTGTAATTCATAAGAGTTGCTGGACACTCGATCGGAGTAGATGTTAAGCAGCAGCTATACTGTGTCTAGTCACGGGCAGATGGATCTTCTCCCTATAGAGTAGGCATATCTTTATCGGGGGTTGCCCAATATGGTCCAACTTAGTTATAAGTCCATGGTCCAGAAGTAGT
>NW_019946892.1:57925-63559 GCF_002910315.2 Salvelinus sp. IW2-2015 | reverse complement strand
AAATGCTGAAGCGACCACCGTGTGTAACTTGTGGAACAGACAACACGCTGAGAATGCGGTTTAACAATCAGCTTTTCCGCTCTAGACCACCCGTGTGTAATTGCATTTAGGCCCTACAGCAGCTTGATTCGTTATGCCGCAGCGCTGTGCGGAGTCCTTGCGCAGGCTAGAATCCTACTCCTGAAGCGTTCTGCGAGACGCAGAAATCTCTTCACAGTTGTTTTGTTCGTACGTTGTATTGAAGTGACTAATATTGCGCTTGATCACTCACACATGCCACCGTAAGGAAACGTTTTGGCAATCTGTTAAACTAACCAGGGAAAACTCTAGAAATGAGTAAAAGGCAATCTTGTGCTTCTTCTTGGGCCCTGATATTTTTCAGTGCAGCAGACACGCGCATCTTAGACGGGGATCATTGATTACTGAGCTATTTGTCTGTTAGTGTTGACAAAAAAAACGTACCAATTACATCCATTTCAATCCCATCTGAACACAATAAAACAAACCCCGCACATGTGAAAGAAATCCAAGGGATATGAATACTTTTGCAAGGCACTTTGGTTGGGAGTCACCACATTTTAATTTCTCATGCTTGGTAAACTACAGTGTAAACCTAACAGTGACAATGCTTTGTACACACACAGGTTGGACTACCAGTGAAAATGCCCTTTGTAAACCTCAGGTCGTAACTAACAGGGAAAGCTTTGTAAAAACAACCAGGTGGACGAACATTGAACATGCTTGTAAACAAAGCGTGTGACCTACCAGTGAAATGCTTATGTAAACAAAGGTTTGGACTACCAGTGAATGCTCGGTAAACTACCAGGTGTATCACAACTAAACAGCTGAACATGCTTCTAAACAAACAGTAGAATACCAGTCGAAATGCTTGTAACTTACAGCTGTAAACAACAGTGAAATGCTCCCTTGTAAACAACAGTCTAGGAAACTACACAGTGAACACCTGCCTTGGCTAAACAACAAGTGTAAACAACAGAGACTACGAAATGCCTTGTATACACACACAGGTTGGCTAGCTAACAGTGAAATGCTTGTTAAACAACACGTGTACGACTACCAGTGAAATGCTTGGTAAACAACAGTGTAACTAACAAAAGTTGAAATGCTTGGAAACAACAGTGTAGACTACCAGTGAAATCTGGTCAACAAACAGCTTGTGGGACTAACAGTGACAATCTGTAAACAACAGCTTTAAACTAACAGTGAAATGCTTTGTAAACAACAGGTGTAAACTAACAGTGAAATGCTTGGTAAACAACAGGTTTAGACTAACAGTGAAATGCTTTGTAAACAACAGGTTTAGACTAGCTGTGAAATGCTTTGTAAACAACAGGTTTAAACTAACAGTGAAATGCTTTGTAAACAACAGGTGTAAACTAACAGTGAAATGCTTGGTAAACAACAGGTTTAGACTAGCAGTGAAATGCTTGGTAAACAACAGGTTTAGACTACCAGTGAAATGCTTACTAACGGGTCCTTCCCAACAATGCAGAGAGAAATAATAACACAATAAATAAATCCACAATGAGTAACGATAACTTGTCTATATACACGCGGTACCAGTACCGAGTCGATGTGCAGGGGTACGAGGTAATTGAGGTAGATATGTGCATATAGGTAGGGATAAAGTGACTAGACAACAGGATAATAAACATTGCAGTTTTCATAATTGGTCTTAAATATTTTTAAATCCATATTTTTTAAATCTCATAAATAACTTATCGCCTTTTCTTGTCATAATATAATTTAATTCAATGGCCATTTTTATCTTATTATTCAGCTAATGATATTACAATGTGTTTAAATGCAGGCTTTTATTTTGAAGGTTTCCTCATTACCATACAAAAGTGGAGTCTTTGTTTGTGCTGCTGGCAGAATAGGACTGCTGTTGCCTGAAGATAAGACCATGGTAGATCTATGGAAGAAACAACAGAAACTGGACTCATTTTTGAAGGTATTTTGAAAGGAGTTCTACCAAACCAACTTTCTACAACTTGAGTCACCGCCAGAACCTACAAAATGTGATGGTGTTTTTCTAAATTACAGAAGAATACACGTCCAAGTAACACTTCAAACAACCAGCAACAAACTCCTGACCAATCTCCAGGATCTGATGCCAAGGTGACACACACACTCTGTCATATTACTTTTAATCTTAGTTTTATTTTATTAGTGTGACTTGCTTCAGCAGTTACACTTTAAATATTGTACAACTTATTTCTGACTCTTCTTTGGAATGCAATTTTTTTTGTACACTGTGGTGGAAATTCTTACACAGGGACACTCAAAGACCTTGAAACTGAGATATCTTTTGTTTGTTCTCCAAACATAATCTGGTCGTACTGACAAAATGCAGCTACTAATAAGTGAGGATTTGTACAGTCAGCCACTTGCATGAACACACTGGTTACTAGAACAGCACATGAATAGAAGACAGAAATTAGTTAAAAGAAAAGCACAAACAATAAAATTCCCTTAGCACTGTTTATGTTAGATACCACTACTACCACCATTATTACTACTACCGCTACTACCACTACTACCATTACTACTACTACCATTACTACTACTACTACCACTACTACCACTACTACTACTACTACTACCACCAGTACTACTACTACTACTACCACCACCACCATTTTCCACTACTAAAGTCACTAAAGGCTACTTTCCCTCTAGTATTTATAATACAGTCACTACTATACTAGCCCCAATTCTTCAACACTAGCCTCTAACAATTTAAACTTCAGAAATTATTCCACTAACATACAAATACAGCTGGACAGCTGAAGCAAGTCACACAATTTGTTTTGATGAAAAATGACCCTTTGTTGTAATTGTAGTTGATGTATATGTTGTAACTCATGCATTACAGAGTTCTCATCAGAGTAAATCCTCTGGCAACCAGCCAGGAACATCTAGCCAATCTCAGGATCCTGATATCAAGGTTAGACATGCATTAATCTGCCTGTATTTGCTAAAGTTGATAATGCTTTTCCAATGTATTTATCTGTTCATTAATAATAGTGAATTATGAGTGTTCTTTTTAATATGGTCTTCTATTTTACAAGCTGATGTAGCGGAGGTGAGGCAGAGTAACTCTCTTCCTGCTTCTTAAAATCGGTGTCACTCTCGGACCAGGGGGAATTTCCTCTTGGCCTAATGGTTGACATTGGTGTCCTGAGAGGGAGACTGTGGTTCTAATCCCCAGAGACTTAACACTTACATCTCTTCTGTCACAGAAAGAAGCACATGATGAAAGCCATTCCTTCCGATACCGCTTCGAATACAAACAATACAGAGTTACATGCCATACTCATGGAACGGTCCTGGGTGCACTGCGAACAAGTCCGGAGTTCGAGAACATGACAAAGAMAAAACAGGGGATGGAAATTGTCATCCAAAGAGAAAAAGAGCGAAGGGCAGCTGTCAGTACACATTTCCCCTGCCATTTAATTGATAACGATGAGCTAGTGACAGTCAGCTTCATCAGAGGTCCAAAAGGCAGTTCTTCAGATACCCAGAGCCTTTCCAAACGGAGTAACCCCCCCCAAAAAATACAACCTGACAAGTTGATGACTTTCTGTGTTGAAACTGAGGGTGGACAAAATATTAAAACRAAAGTAATGAAAAACCCAGAGCTAAAGAAGAAAGTGAAGTATGTGGTCTGTTGTGTCACGGATACAAAGAAAAGGTGATAGAAGCCTTGAGGAGAGATGCGGCGATTTGATAAAACCATCTTGAAAACACGCTGTGTTTCTTCTGAGCCAGAGACGAGTTCAACACCAGAGAGGTCCCAGACAGTTGATGTGTCTTGATGGGAAAAGTCATCAAGGTCCGTGAAGTGAAATGTTGGTTGTGAAGGTTAAAAACGTATCGGCGGTATCTCAGCCACAGCCAGATAGTTGGAGGATTGGGACAACACACCACACTGAAAGAGCTGTCCGTCCCCCCTGGGGAAACATCGGAAGCAGCTCTCTCTCCTCAGCAAATCCTTACCACAACAGACACAGTTTCATACACAAGTGCAGTCAAAGCGAGGCAGGAAAAGATGGTAATTCTCTGGTGGTGAAGCAAAAAGCGCTAAGAGATTCCAAACTCTGAAAGAGATCCTAAAACATCCTGCCTTTTACCCAATATGCCAGGCTGGAAGATCACTTGAAAAGAGAGAGAGAATTTGAAAAAGCCTTCAGACGTGCAACAATTTCTTAAGAGTAGAGTTTTGGAAAGAAAACACAGAGCTTCCAGAGGTGAAAAACGTGAAGAACTTAATGGAGCTGAGTTGCTTCTGTTTGTCAGGTGAGAATTGAAGGGACGCAACAGGAACGGCTCCTTCTGTGACAAGTTCATCCTTTACAAAAACGCACATGTTGTCCAGGAAATCTATGAGCCGATAACTAACACGCGCAACAATGCTGTACGGTCACGTTTGACTTTTGAAGACCTGGGTGAGAAACGCAGCAGATACCCAGTGCAAAGTGAGGTTGTAGCCTTATTGGAAAGATGATTCTGGGAATGTGACTTTGCTTTGCTTGGAGCTTAGCTCAGATCCTGACATCACCTTGCCTTTAAGCTTGCTGGACACCTTCAGCTTTCCGTCTCCAGATGGTGGAATCTTCATCATCGGTCACCCCGAGGGCGGGGTGAAAAAGGACAGACCCCATGCTTATCATTCAACGTGGAGATTTCGAAAACAAGCTGTAGAAAAAACATTAACAGAAAAATAAGAGGGAATCTTCATGTCATAAAAGAAGTTTAGAGGAGAAAATGGACATCACACATCTCACCGAGGCGACACAAAAAAGATTATTATGGACAGCGTTTATTCCACGGTGCCTTTGGTCTCCAGTTTTCAATGAGTACTCCAGCTGATAGCTATGCATAACAGGAGGCTACTCCTACCCGGGTGAAGGGACAGAAAACCCAGAGTAGTCAAAGAGTATGCTATTCCGCCTGTCAGGATACTTTGAGGAGATTCTCATCCAAGAGGTGGTAGGAAACGAGTTGATGTGCTACAGGGATTCCTGAGCCCACAGGAGTCAGAAATTAGAGCGTAGTGGATGGAAAGAGTTCAAGACACAGTCTGATAAAGCCAGCCGTCTTGGTCAAGGCCTTGTCAGAGAAGCTGCCAGTTCGACAGTTAACACTTCAGCTACAGATTCAGGGAGAGCCAGAGAACCTTCCACCAGCTTCCTCTTTGATAAGACGACGCCACAGGGGTCGACGCCACAGGGGTCGACGTCAGCAGGTCGACGTCACAGGAGGTCGACGCCATGGAGGTGGGATGATATCTATGACATTGAAAAGTGCCCAAGTTGTCATATTTGAGTAAAATTAAAGATTACCTTAATAGCAAGTGACTCAAGTAAAATAGCCCAGCTAAAATACTTCTTGAGTAAAAGTCTAGACTATTTGTATAAAATATACTTGAAATATCAAAGAAAATGTAATTGCTAAAAATATACTTAAGTATCAAAAAAGTAAAAGTGTAAATCCAATTTTCAATATTACTTACGTTAAGCAAGCAACGGCACCATTTTCTTGTTTTTTAAAAATGATATGGAAAGCCAGGAGGACACTCCAAACTCAGAACAATCATTCAATAGCCAG